>NC_050180.1:25842176-25894676 GCF_008315115.2 Sander lucioperca
AATATAAAATCTACCCTTGAAGTAGTTTCATCTTCATTTGGTAGTTTTAATGTTTTTAACATATTTCTGCTAGTTTTATGTTTTTATGCTGTTAAATATATATTATAAAATATGTTTTATTGATCATTAATATTACAAGATACAAGTTCCCAAAGAAGGAGGGAGGAAGCTGTTTGACATCCAACCATCAATTCAATCTGGGAATATCCAGAATAATTATATTTTTATATGAAATTTAATAAATGTAGTTTATGATGTGTTACATTTTCCTTCATAACTCTCTGAACTTTTTAAATACACGAGTCATCTTCTGTTATAAGAAACATATTCAGTGTGTCCTGAGGGAGGAAAGGGTTGTCGTCGTCCCCCCCCCTCCCAGAAGACAGCAGCTGAACCAGGCTGGGTCCAGGCTCTGCTGTGATTGGCTCCTCTGATCATGTGATTTCTGAGAAACTACTCTGAAGCTGAGAGACAGACTGAGCACGCTGCCTGAAGACCAAAAGGTAAGAAAGTTGACTGACAGCCAGCAGGAAGACTTGATGTGTTCATCAGCAGAGAGGAGACAAAGAGAGAAAAGTTCAAGTTAGTTTTAGTTAAAGTTAAAGTTAGTTTTAGTTAAAGTTAATGATGTTAAAGACTGAAGTTGGAACAGAGTCTGAAACACAAAGAGGTCTGCTGTCAGTCCACATCATCAGAATAGGATTTAAAGTGTAACTATTCATTCTGCACAATAATATATATATATATATATATATATATATATATATATATATATATATATATATATATATATATATAAATTAAGGTTTTTTTCTGACACTTTTAACCTTTTTTTGACAGTTTTGAGTCTTTTTAGGAAGATCTAGTTTGGTTATAAGAAGTGAAGTTTAGGCTCATTTTAATGACTTCATATCCTGCAGATAGAATCAGAATCAGATTTATTGACCAAGTATATTTACATACACAAGGAATATGACTCTGGTAGGTGTTAACTCTCTCTATTCAACAAATAGACATGTAGTAGTAAACATTCATTAGACAAATATAGTAATATAGACACATACTGATCAATAGAGACAACAATATACATATAGGCATATATCAACATAATATACAACAATACAAGTACACATGGAGTGGGATGTAAAGTTCAAAAAGTAAATAGTGCAAAGTAGTGTGTAAGATGCATATTGGAATAAGTATGACATGAATGTATGTATCAGTATGTATGTATATGTATGTGTATGTATTAGTATGTATCAGTATGTATATGTATGTGTATGTATTAGTATGTATCAGTATGTATATGTATGTGTATGTATCAGTATGTATGTATGTATATGTATGTATGTAATGAATGATAATGATGTAATGTGTAGAGAAGAGGGTGAGTGGCCAGAGGTGGGGAGGTTTTCTCTCTTCTTGAAGCAGAAGCTAAACTTCCAGCTGCTCTATTGTGTTACGTTTCCTCCCCCCCCCCGTTCAGATGGTATGTGCAGGAGGAAACATAAACTAAACAAACTTATCTGTGTTTTGAAAGGAGCCATGCTCGTAATTTCCGGGCATCCGTGCAGTTTAGTGTCCCAAATTATTTTCCAAAAGCTACTGTTAAGTGTGCTGTAAGTGTTGAGTGTATGATTTACATTACAATATAAATGAAAACATAACTTCATTTATTAATATTTATTAATATTTTTTATTTGTAATTTTATTACAACAAAGCATTACAGAAACACTGCAGTTATTAACCCTGGTCCAAACCCATTTAACAAATTAATCAATAACTGTCTCTCTTTGGTCAACATCAGGATGACCTCACCTTTTTTTAGTGTTGTCTATCTGTCCTTTTGTGATGAAGGATGAAATCTCCTGTGTGCCCTCATGTTATTATTATTATTATTATTATTATTATTATTATTATTATTATTATTATTATTATTATTATTATTATTATGGCTCTTCTGTGTGATGGTGCCGCTGTGTTTTAATGTGCTGGGTGATATCATTTTTCCCGCCGTGTGCTACGTTAAAGTCAATGCGGCCTTACAAAAAGCGTGGAGGTTGTTGATATGACTCGTAAGATGCATGTACATTGTTGCGCCCAAAAAACACTGTTGATATTTACAGCTATATTTCCATTTCTTTGTGGGAACACCACCTTCACCTGCCATCTTTATCGGCTCGCTTTCAGGTCTGAACTTCACTGATGCTTGCACAGAGATCAGCTGAGTTATAGGTTGCCAGTTAGGTTAAATATAGGTTTATTACAGAGGGTTATAGGTTGCCAGTTAGGTTAAATATAGGTTTATTAGAGAGGGTTATAGGTTGCCAGTTAGGTTAAATATAGGTTTATTAGAGAGGGTTATAGGTTGCCATGTTGAGGGTTATAGATCAAATGGGTTACAGGTTGCCAGGTTGAAGGTGATAGGTTGCCAGGTAGAGGGTTACAGGTTGCCAGGTTGTGCCGTTGTGCCGTAGTGTTTATAAAATTAGTTTTGAGGGGTGGAGGTTAGGGAAGTAGGCCTATCATCATGATTTTTTTTATGCTACACTGAAAAAATATTCAAAAATTATGATTATGCTTATTTTTTTAAGTAAGTGCTGTAGTCAACTAGGAGGAGAAAAGTTATAATTGAAGTTTGGACCTTATTTAATCATTAAATGAATAAATATTTTTGTGTTGGTGGTGTAGAATGTAGACGGTCCCTAAGGTGTTGTAGCTTGTAGACGGTCCCTAAGGTGGTGTAGTTTGTAGACGGTCTCTAAGGTGTTGTAGTTTGTAGACGGTCTCTAAGGTGTTGTAGTTTGTAGACGGTCTCTAAGGTGTTGTAGTTTGTAGACGGTCTCTAAGGTGTTGTAGTTTGTAGACGGTCTCTAAGGTGTTGTAGTTTGTAGACGGTCCCTAAGGTGTTGTAGTTTGTAGACGGTCTCTAAGGTGTTGTAGTGTGTAGACGGTCCCTAAGGTGGTGTAGTGTGTAGACGGTCTCTAAGGTGTTGTAGTTTGTAGACGGTCCCTAAGGTGGTGTAGTTTGTAGACGGTCCCTAAGGTGTTGTAGTTTGTAGACGGTCTCTAAGGTGTTGTAGTGTGTAGACGGTCCCTAAGGTGTTGTAGTTTGTAGACGGTCTCTAAGGTGTTGTAGTTTGTAGACGGTCTCTAAGGTGTTGTAGTTTGTAGACGGTCTCTAAGGTGTTGTAGTGTGTAGACGGTCTCTAAGGTGTTGTAGTGTGTAGACGGTCCCTAAGGTGTTGTAGTTTGTAGACGGTCCCTAAGGTGTTGTAGTTTGTAGACGGTCTCTAAGGTGTTGTAGTTTGTAGACGGTCCCTAAGGTGTTGTAGTTTGTAGACGGTCCCTAAGGTGTTGTAGTTTGTAGACGGTCCCTAAGGTGTTGTAGTTTGTAGACGGTCTCTAAGGTGTTGTAGTGTGTAGACGGTCCCTAAGGTGTTGTAGCTTGTAGACGGTCCCTAAGGTGTTGTAGTTTGTAGACGGTCCCTAAGGTGTTGTAGTGTGTAGACGGTCCCTAAGGTGTTGTAGTTTGTAGACGGTCCCTAAGGTGTTGTAGTGTGTAGACGGTCCCTAAGGTGTTGTAGCTTGTAGACGGTCCCTAAGGTGTTGTAGTTTGTAGACGGTCCCTAAGGTGTTGTAGTGTGTAGACGGTCCCTAAGGTGTTGTAGTTTGTAGACGGTCCCTAAGGTGTTGTAGTGTGTAGACGGTCCCTAAGGTGTTGTAGTTTGTAGATGGTCCCTAAGGTGTTGTAGTGTGTAGACCAGGGGTTCTCAAAAGGTGAGGCGCGCCTCCCCTGGGGGGCGCCAAAGAGCCACAGGAGAGGCGCGACACGTGAAGAAAAAATAACTGTGCAGCTCTATTAATATCTGTAATTGTGCGTGCGTGTATTAGCTTTAAAGTGCATCGTTTCCTTGTCCCAAGTCAACAGAAGTCAGCATTAAGGGAGGAGACAGGACCCAGCAACAAAATATGAGGAAAGGAAATATGATCCTGAGTTAAAGTTAGGTTTCACCTGAGGCCTGTACTACGAAGCAAGATTTGGCGTTAACGAGCTAACTTCAGGTTCAACCCAGGGTTTTCTGTACTACGAAGGTGGATCACTTGTGATCGGGTTCAATCGCCGTGGTAACTTATGCTGAACACCTAACCTGGTCGGGAGCAGGTTATGTTGGAGATTAGAGATCAACCGGTGTAAAAGCACCGCCTACCGACCAATCAATACTCGATTGATAACGGCGTCACCGTTCTTAGACGATCAGGCGGAGCTCGGTGGGCGGAGAGAGAGAGAGGGAGAGAGAGAGGGGGAGAAAGGGGTGCGCACATAAAAGTTAAAACATTTAGAGACCGACAACCCCGTTAGCATTCCCTGATGTGTATATTTATGAAATATAGAGATTGTAATGGGAGGGAATTACATATCGGCTCGGCTTCTTGAGCCGTGTGTTGCCAATGCACACATCAGTTTGAATTATGTTTTTATATATTTTATTACCACTGCCAGGGTTGCAACTGAAATAATAGGCTAAAGCAACGGCAGTTTATGGAAAGTGCACAAGTGTAATGGTCAGATCTAGTGCCTGACTGATGGGGAAGTGATATTGATAAGCGTTGTGATTTATGCATTTACAGCGTCGGCTATTTTTTTGCCAGCTTTCCTCCTGTTTTAGGAAGCAGCGACTGTATTGCGTTTTGCCTGCAAAAACCGTATCTGTGTTCTTCATATTTATGTAGAATTATAATTTCCTCTTCTTATGTAAAATATGAGGCTCTGGTAGATGTTTGCGATTGGTCGTGCTGTGCAAACACCGCCTCTTTTATGTGAACGCGCGCGCCGCTGGATTGGGAAACCCTGGGTTGATTGAAGTAGTTGATAACCAGCGTCGTGATACAGCTTATGCAGGGCTGTGGTTGTTAGGGTTAGTGAAGCCGGATAACTGAAAGAAATCCAGGGCATGTTGATCTTGATTCGTAGTACAGGCCTCTGGTCGGGGTCCGAGGCTGCTCCTCTGCTGCAGTGTGACAGAGACCGGGAGAAATGCCGATCACGCGTTATGGTTGTCTGTGGAGAGCGAGTTCCCCCAGATCTCCACTAAGGCTATGAAAGTCCTAATCCCCTTCACCTCCACCTACTTGTGTGAGTGCGGGTTTGGCTGCAGGTGGAGGTCGACTTGCGTCCAACACCTCTGCACATCAAAAGCACGGCCTCATTGTTTCCACTGACAGACGCGGCATCAGCTGATTTTGCCGGGGCTTCAGCCCCGAATGTATTTTGAAAAGTTGACTGACAAATATCAAACCGGACGTCGCTTAGTGTCCACTCTCGCTGTAAAAAGCTGTGCAGGTTCAGGTTTATGGATGCGCTCTGCTGTCGACATGCTGCGGTAGATGTGTCCCGTTTGAGCTCCGTGTATTTCTGCCGTAGTTTCGGTTTTCCACCTCCGACGTAGAGCAGCGTTCAGCCACTTCCCTAAACTTGGTCTCATTCAGAGACCAGAGACCCAAACGGGGCTCTGAGTCTGTCAGGAGGTCTGAGATCTACAGTATCAGCAGAGATATCACGTAATGCACAGCAGGCTATGTGCAGGTAGATTATTTTCTGAAAAATAGTGACTTTATTCTTGTAATAGCCTATTATCACTTTATTTTTCTCAAAATATCACGACTCCTCCAAATCTCAGAACACAGATGGGATGAGATATATTTGAATGTGAATGTGCACAAGGTTTTGGACATGAGCAGAAATCTTGCTCAAACACCTGAAATATTACAGACCAGGAGTTTATTAATAAATTAAAATGAATAATGTATCATTGAGGTGAATAATTGTCATATGCACATTTAAGGAGGTTACTTCCCCAACAAAAGAAGCAAAAGAAAAGGGAGGAGTAAATGATGCTAGGCTACATGTGTGCTGACTCAGATATAATTAGAAAAGTTGATCTACAGGAGAATAAATAGATAAAGTAATACAGAATGCCTCAGAGCCTTACTGCTAAATATTCCATTATGTTTTTAGATTTTGATTGTAATCTGTTTCCCTTTACATAAAGATATTTCCAGCATATTGATTCAGAAAAAGGTAGAAATAGGTGCATACAAATTCACCAGAATGCAGGAAATTACGTATTTAATGCTCAAAATGTTCAGGGGGTTGACCCCCCCCCCCCATCATAACACATGTTAAGCATGTTTTGTTGACTTGTGGATAGGCCCACTGATGTTCAGTGATTTTAAAAGTAGCCTCAATTAGGCCTAGATGAAGTTAGAAATGATTTGCTGTTGCAAAGAATCGTTTATGAATGCACTTTTTAAAAAGTTGTGGAAATAAATTGTCTTCAAATACAATATTAAAAAATATTTACATTTTATCAGTTGTTATTGAAAGTTATCATTGTCTGGGACACACAAAAGATGGCATGTACTGCAGAGGCGTGTGTGGGTTAGGGCAGGCGGACGGGATTTTGGGGAAGGGGGGGCTCGGCTGTCCTTAACTACTCTAAGGGGAGGCTCACATTCACCCAATTTGAAAACCCCTGGTGTAGATGGTCCCTAAGGTGTTGTAGCTTGTAAACGGTCCCTAAGGTGTTGTAGTTTGTAGACGGTCCCTAAGGTGTTGTAGTCTGTAGACGGTCCCTAAGGTGTTGTAGCTTGTAGACGGTCCCTAAGGTGGTGTAGTTTGTAGACGGTCCCTAAGGTGTTGTAGCTTGTAAACGGTCCCTAAGGTGGTGTAGTGTGTAGACGGTCCCTAAGGTGGTGTAGTTTGTAGACGGTCCCTAAGGTGTTGTAGCTTGTAGACGGTCCCTAAGGTGGTGTAGTGTGTAGACGGTCCCTAAGGTGGTGTAGTGTGTAGACGGTCCCTAAGGTGGTGTAGTGTGTAGACGTTCCCTAAGGTGGTGTAGTGTGTAGACGGTCCCTAAGGTGTTGTAGCTTGTAGATGGTCCCTAATGTGTTGTAGCGTGTAGACGGTCCCTAAGGTGGTGTAGTTTGTAGACGGTCCCTTAGGTGGTGTAGTTTGTAGACGGTCCCTAAGGTGTTGTAGCTTGTAGACGGTCCCTAAGGTGTTGTAGTGTGTAGACGGTCTCTAAGGTGTTGTAGTTTGTAGATGGTCCCTAAGGTGTTGTAGCTTGTAAACGGTCCCTAAGGTGTTGTAGTTTGTAGACGGTCCCTAAGGTGTTGTAGTCTGTAGACGGTCCCTAAGGTGTTGTAGCTTGTAGACGGTCCCTAAGGTGGTGTAGTTTGTAGACGGTCCCTAAGGTGTTGTAGCTTGTAAACGGTCCCTAAGGTGTTGTAGTTTGTAGACGGTCCCTAAGGTGTTGTAGCTTGTAGATGGTCCCTAAGGTGGTGTAGTGTGTAGACGGTCCCTAAGGTGTTGTAGTGTGTAGACGGTCCCTAAGGTGGTGTAGTGTGTAGACGGTCCCTAAGGTGTTGTAGCTTGTAGATGGTCCCTAAAGTGTTGTAGCGTGTAGACGGTCCCTAAGGTGTTGTAGCGTGTAGACCGTCCCTAAGGTGGTGTAGTTTGTAGACGGTCCCTAAGGTGTTGTAGCTTGTAGACGGTCCCTAAGGCGGTGTAGTTTGTAGACGGTCCCTAAGGTGTTGTAGCTTGTAGACGGTCCCTAAGGTGTTGTAGTTTGTAGACGGTCCCTAAGGTGTTGTAGTGTGTAGACGGTCCCTAAGGTGTTGTAGCTTGTAGACGGTCCCTAAGGTGTTGTAGTTTGTAGACGGTCCCTAAGGTGTTGTAGTGTGTAGACGGTCCCTAAGGTGTTGTAGCGTGTAGACGGTCCCTAAGGTGTTGTAGCGTGTAGACGGTCCCTAAGGTGTTGTAGCTTGTAGACGGTCCCTAAGGTGGTGTAGTTTGTAGACGGTCCCTAAGGTGTTGTAGCGTGTAGACGGTCTCTAAGGTGTTGTAGCGTGTAGACGGTCCCTAAGGTGGTGTAGTTTGTAGACGGTCCCTAAGGTGTTGTAGTGTGTAGACGGTCCCTAAGGTGGTGTAGTTTGTAGACGGTCCCTAAGGTGTTGTAGCTTGTAGACGGTCCCTAAGGTGTGGTAGTTTGTAGACGGTCCCTAAGGTGGTGTAGTTTGTAGACGGTCCCTAAGGTGTTGTAGTTTGTAGACGGTCCCTAAGGTGGTGTAGTTTGTAGACGGTCCCTAAGGTGTGGTAGTTTGTAGACGGTCCCTAAGGTGTGGTAGTTTGTAGACGGTCCCTAAGGTGGTGTAGTTTGTAGACGGTCCCTAAGGTGTGGTAGTTTGTAGACGGTCCCTAAGGTGTTGTAGTGTGTAGACGGTCCCTAAGGTGTGGTAGTTTGTAGACGGTCCCTAAGGTGTTGTAGTTTGTAGACGGTCCCTAAGGTGGTGTAGTTTGTAGACGGTCCCTAAGGTGTGGTAGTTTGTAGACGGTCCCTAAGGTGTTGTAGTGTGTAGACGGTCCCTAAGGTGTGGTAGTTTGTAGACGGTCCCTAAGGTGTTTTAGTTTGTAGACGGTCCCTAAGGTGGTGTAGTGTGTAGACAGTCCCTAAGGTGTTGTAGTTTGTAGACGGTCCCTAAGGTGTTGTAGTTTGTAGACGGTCCCTAAGGTGTTGTAGTTTGTAGACAGTCCCTAAGGTGTTGTAGTTTGTAGACGGTCCCTAAGGTGTTGTAGTTTGTAGACGGCCCCTAAGGTGGTGTAGTTTGTAGACGGTCCCTAAGCGGCTGCTCGTAGAGACCAGTGTTATTTCTCCAGGTCGGAGGACGGCTCGTTTTGATGATAATGAGTGTGTAGCTCGTTGTTTACTTTACTACGGTAGGAAAGATGCATCGTTTGTGATTTAATAATTGATCCCAGAAGTTTGAATCTGTGAATATCTTTCTAACTTTACCGAAGTAGCATTATTAAGATGTGACTC
The DNA here is from genome assembly GCF_008315115.2 of Sander lucioperca. Taxonomy (NCBI): domain Eukaryota; kingdom Metazoa; phylum Chordata; class Actinopteri; order Perciformes; family Percidae; genus Sander; species Sander lucioperca. The sequence goes on from NC_050180.1 coordinate 25,851,060, forward strand.
GTGTTCAGGGTGTTTCCTGTTTACAGTTGACTTTCACTTTCACACAGGATGTGTCTCAGTTATTTTCCTCGGTCTGTTTCAGGATTTAAATTTAGAGAACGTCTCCTCTCATGATGGATATCTGCTTTATATTCTGAGCAGTCTGGAGCTCCAGCTGAAGGTAATGTTAGCCGTCTTTCTGTTAGTGTAGTCTTAATGTTCTCATCACTGGGTGTGTGTGTGTGTGTGTGTGTGTGTGTGTGTGTGTGTGTGTGTGTGTCTGTGTGTGTGTGTGTGTGTGTGTAGACAGTCTGAAGCTCCAGCTGAAGGTAATGTTAGCCGTCTTTCTGTTAGTTTAGTCTGAGAGCAGAAAGCTGCAGAGAAGCTAACACTACTCTGACTGGGACTCTAACTGTCAGACTGACCAGAGATCAGCCGCCATGTTGGCTGGATTTCTGGAGAGGAACCAGAGACAGAGAGACGGGATTTACTTTAGTTTATATTATTTATAACAGATGAAATACATACAATAGCATTTAAAAAGCAGCAGCTACAGCAGGAGAGGAGAACACACATATACAACTACAACATGATCATTTCTCTACTAAACTACAAACAAACAGGGAAACATACACCACATGTGAAGATATATATCAGCTCATTCTACAGAAATATAATACATATAATCAACATTAGTTTTAAGATGACATTAACATGTGTGTGAACTGTGAGCTGAAGGCTGGCAGCAAGTTAATGTTTTATAGTGACATACAGCAGCTCTCTGTCTGATAACTAGGGTGGGGTGTGTGTGTGTGTGTGTGTGTGTGTGTTTGTGTGTGTGTGTGTGTGTCTGTGTCTGTGTGTGTGTGTGTGTGTCTGTGTGTGTGTGTGTGTGTGTGTGTGTGTGTGTGTGTTTGTGTGTCTCTATCTGATAACTAGTGTGTGTGTGTGTGTGTGTGTGTGTGTGTGTCTGTGTGTGTGTGTGTGTGTCTGTGTGTGTGTGTCTGTGTGTGTGTCTGTGTCTGTGTCTGTGTGTGTGTGTGTGTGTGTCTGTGTGTGTGTGTGTGTGTGTGTATGTGTGTGTGTGTGTGTGTATGTGTGTGTGTGTGTGTCTCTGTGTGTGTGTGCGTGTGTGTGTGTGTGTGTGTGTGTGTGTCTCTGTGTGTGTGTGTGTGTGTATGTGTGTGTATGTGTGTGTGTGTGTGTGTGTGTGTGTGTGTGTCCCAGCTGATAGCCAATCAGCAGAGACGTGTCTGTAGCAGGGTGACTCTAATAAACCTGTTGATACGTGTTGTCTCTTTTATAAATAATTTAAAATCTGCAGAGTAAAGTTATATTTAGAATAAACACAAAGCGTTGAGAGAACAGCGCCCCTCAGCTGTGACATCATCTATTACTTAATTATATAACTGTATTTATTCTTTAATCATTGATTGGTCTGTCAGGTCGTGTTCTACTGTTTGAATATCATTTATTTTGGTCTGTGATTTGACCTCATGAAGAGATGCTAATACATGAAATGTCTTCCATGTTTTTATCTTTATAATTGTAGTTTTTTAACTTTGTATTGTGTGATTTTAACTTCTCTCTACAGCTCCTTGAACCTACCGCTGTGTATGAATAATAATCATAATAATAATTATAATAATTATAATTAAAACATAATGTTTTGTTGATTCGTTGTTTTGTACATGACCCTTTCTTTTATCACAACTCTGCCTGGTTTATATCTTAATAATAATTGTTTATTACCTACAGGTGTCTCTCTCTCTGCTGATTGGTTGAAAGGACAGACAGTGTTTCCCCTCTGCTGATTGGCTGTGAAGCTGCAGACACTGATCAGTGCAGACTGAGCACGCTCAGTGTGACTCTACCTGCTCAGCCTCACACAGCTTCTACACTCAAACAGGTGAGAACAACCTCTAACAAATAACAGCAAATAATCATATATTATATGTTATTATTATATATAATCATATGTTAATAAGTGAATCTAAGAAGAGATCAGACTGACCGTGAAGCTCTGAAGAGTGTTAAGGTATCTGATGACGTCTCTTTGTTTCAGCTTCTTCATCACTCTGCAGAGGAAATCTGAACACATTCAGGAGGAAGGGTCCTGAAGATGGACTTGGTTCCAACAAGAAGAAGATGGAGTAAAGAATATCCTCCTGATCTGTCTGAATTAATGAACAAACTTATTAATCATTCAGCTTCATTCATCAGAGAGTTTGACAGCAGTGAATACAGGATGAGACAGATTGTTAGAGAGTTTAGGAAGATCTCTGATGAAGTCAGAAAGATGCAGAAGACAACAGATGAAGTCAGAACAGCAGGAGCTGTTGCTGGAGGAATAGGAATAGGACTTGCGATCCTTGCAGCTCCGTTCACTGGGGTGGCTAGTTTAGTAGTACTAGGACATTTAGCAGCAGCAGCAGGAGGAGGTGTGATTGCTGCTGCAAATGTAACAAAAACAATGAAAGAGAATGGAAGTGCAAAGAAAGTAGAAAAACTGGGGAAAGACTTCATGGAGATTGTTGAACCGCTGAAGAAGGACCTGGAAGAAATAAAGAGGATGTGTGAGAAGTTGGAGCAAAGATCAGCTGAACTTCAGGCTGGAAACACTCTGACAGACATGGAGGACTTTCAGAGGAGTCTGACCCAAGTTTCTGAACTGGCAAGAAGGAGTATAGAAGTTTTGCTTTTCACTGCAATACTGATAGGAGTTATTCAGGGCTTGTTAATGCTCCTTGTGAAAGTCTTCAGAGTCACTTCGACCCCTGAAGAGGATGAAAGGTTAAGATACTCCATCATCCAGTCAGCTGATCTCTGTCAGGAGGTCGTTGTCAAGTTTGATCAGATGAAGAAAGAACTCAAAGACTTCAGTGTAAAGTAAAGATAGAAGCTCCAGTTTGTAGAAAAGGCCTTGTTTCTTCATAATGTCTTCTCACTGAATCTGCAGTTTGAGATATAGAACTTAACATTTGGGACACAAATATTCCTCTGGTCCTAATTATCAAAACAAACTCTTTCTTATAACTCTGAAACATGATGTAACCATGTTGGACTCATAACAGGGTCAAAGAAAACCCAGGGTGGTTTAACTGCAGTTTGTCATGTGACCGATGACGGAGCTACACCGGGGCTAGTCTCTCATGTCCAGACCTTCGTCCACAGCTCTGTGGAGGAAGGTCTCTCATGTCCAGACCTTCGTCCACAGCTCTGTGGAGGAAGGTCTCTCATGTCCAGACCTTCCTCCACAGCTCTGTGGAGGAAGGTCTCTCATGTCCAGACCTTCCTCCACAGCTCTGTGGAGGAAGGTCTCTCATGTCCAGACCTTCCTCCACAGAGCTGTGGAGGAAGGTCTCTCATGTCCAGACCTTCCTCCACAGCTCTGTGGAGGAAGGTCTCTCAGGTCCAGACCTTCCTCCACAGCTCTGTGGAGGAAGGTCTCTCATGTCCAGACCTTCCTCCACAGAGCTGTGGAGGAAGGTCTCTCATGTCCAGACCTTCCCGTGTTGAGTAAGATGTTCACACCGGTGATATGATATATGTCAACCCTGTACCATGACTGGACCAACCACCAAACCACCGGTCCTCCTGATTAGCCAATCAGAGCCTGTCTCTAAAAGTATGTTTTTGTATACTCTGTAACATTAACCTGACTGAACAACTGTATTATTTAGCCTTGTGTGTGTGTGTGTGTGTGTGTGTGTGTGTGTGTGTGTTAAAGCGGTGTGTGTGTGTGTGTGTGTGTGTGTGTGTGTGTGTGTGTGTGTGTGTGTGTGTCATACCTGCCCAGGGACTACAGGTGGAAATTAACAATTGTTGCTATAACCTGGCCCAAGACATATTCTCTGGTATTACTAGTTTAATGTCTATTTGTGCATTGTCCCTGTTTCAAATAAATACATTTCTATTACATTTAAAAGCCTAAAAATATATATTTTATAAATTCACATCATGTTACACATTGTTGAACTTCTTGTGTTGATTAAATAAAGTTTTTAAAGAATGATTAGTGTTGGTTGTTACAGTCTTGATGTTACACACTCCCGTCACAAGATGGCGGCAGGCTCCTTTAAGCTCTGGTTTGTAGCCCGCCCAAAAACAAGGTGAAGAAGAGGAAGAGGAAGGGCCAGTCAGCTGGTAAACAGACAGGAAACTTTCTTCACAGAAAGCAGAAATGATGGTGAACACACTGAGTAAGGTACATAGTTCCAGTAATCTTTCAGAAGAAGAAAGAAGGAGTAGGGAAGAAACAAGGAGTATATATGCTGAGGTTATTCAAAAGAAAGAAAAATTAGAGGATAAATATAATGTTCCTTTCACCCTGAGAGAGTTAAGAAATGCATTGGATAAGTGTAGGAATTCGGCTCCTGGTAAAGATGAAATCTGTTATAGTATGTTAAGACTTTTAAGTGATAATGGGATTCAGAAGGTTTTAAATGTGTTTAATAAAGTTTGGGAGGAAGGAAAGATTCCTGTAGGATGGAAGGAAGCAGTTATTGTTCCAAAAAGAAAACCGGGAAAAGATGCTAGTAATCCAGCGAATTATAGGCCAATAGCTCTAACTTCTCACTTAGGTAAGTTAATGGAAAGGTTGGTGAATGGAAGGCTGATGCACTTTATTGAAGAAAGGGGGTTGATGGCTAGTTGTCAGAGTGGCTTTAGAAAGGGAAGGATGGCAGTATTTTTAGACGTGGAAAAAGCATATAATATGTTATGGGTAGATGACTTTTAATCAAGATGCATATGCTAGTAATTGGGGGAAATATGTTTAACTGGGTAATGGACTTTTTACGTATTCAGGTGAAAATAGGGACAGCAACATCTAGAAGGTGTTTGGTAGAAAATGGGACACCTCAAGGTAGTGTTATTAGTCCATTACTGTTCAACATAATGATTAATGATGTTTTTTCTAATGTTCAGTCAGGAATTGGAAGGTCGTTATTTGCAGATGATGGTAGCCTATGGAAAAGGGGGAAGAATGTGAAGTATACTCTGAAGAAGGTACAGGAAGCTTTAACCCTAGTGGAGGACTGGGGAAGGAAATGGGGGTTTAGATTCTCTATTGAGAAGACTAAGGCTATGTTTTTTAAGAGGAAGAAAATAGATGAAAGTATAAAACTAGAGTTGTATGGTAGGACTTTGGAAAGGGTTAAAAGTTTTAAATTTCTGGGTGTGTATTTTGATACAGGACTTACATGGAGGGATCATGTTTCAAAATAGTAGACAAATGTAAAAGGGTAATGAATTTAATGAGATGTCTTGCTGGAACGGAATGGGGAGCAGATGTAGCTTCTTTGAAGCAAATTTATGTATATTTAATTAGAGCAAGAATTGAATATGGGTGTTTGGTTTATGGATCTGCAGCCCAGTCAGTTTTAGCTGGATTAGATCTAGTTCAAGCTAAGGCTCTGAGAATATGTACAGGAGCTGTGCCATCTTCTCCAGTGTGTTCTTTGCAGGTAGAAACAGGAGAAATGCCACTCTGGTTGCGGAGAAAGCAACTTCAGGCTAACTATTGGGTCAACTTGATGGGTCAAAGGTGTGATCACCCAGCTAAAATAACAATTCAGAGAAGTTGGGAGAGAGAGGTGGCAAGAATTTCAAGTTGTGGATGGACAGGGGAGACAGTGGCACAGGAAATGTCTATTCATGATAAGAACTTTTGCCCTGGAGTGATGTGGCCATCAGTTCCTTTATGGCAATTGGAGGTCCCAAAGACTGATTTAGACATACTTGGGATTAAGTTAGAAAATCCTGAATCAGATTTGGTCCTTGAATTCCAGTGTCATATAATAGAAAGATATCAGGAACACTTATTAATGTTTACTGATGGTTCAAAGGATCAAGAAACAGGTGCTACAGGAGCAGCTTTTGTTGTTCAGAGGTGGAATGGCCAAGCGAGTAAGAGAACCTCAAATTTCCTAAGTGTGTTCACAGTGGAGTTATATGCAATCCTGATGGCAGTACAATGGACTGAGCAGATTCAGAACCAGAAAGTGTTGATATGTAGTGACTCTGTGTCAGCTATCGATATGTGGGAACCAGCTGATTTGTGCATGTGGTCATGTGACCTGTTGCCAATCAGGAAGTGATAAAAAGCTCACCAGGTTCAGTCATTAGTCCTTTACCTCTCACTGAGCGGAGTGAACTGGAGCTAATTGATGTTTACCACTAATGCGACTAATGAGCTGCTGTGGCTGTAGAGCTCCGGAAAATACTGCTTTGGAAATTCCTCCTCCTGCATTAACTGTGCTATAGGAGTTTGTGTTCTTGCAAAGGGGACCAGTCCAGTCACTGTTTTCTACGGTTATTTTACCATTTTGTTTCTTTGGGTTATTTGCCTTGGTTCATTTTTTTGTGATTGCATTTACAAGTGGTCTGTGGATATATTTTTGATGGAAGTTTTGACATAGGTTTCTCTCCTTGATTTGTGTATATTCACAGCTTGATCCTGTACAAGGCTGGGTCCGTGTCGACACACAGCCTCCTCGGGGTGACACTGCACTGGGTGACACTCTGTTGCGGTGTGTATGTAGCCTCGACACTGTATATTTTGTAGTGACTTGCATGATATTCTGTAGTGACTGGCGTGCTATTTTGTAGTGAATTGTGTAGAAATAAGTGTGTAGTGCATGTTCTTGTCGGTGCTGGGCCTTCTGTCTCCCGGAGTGGTGTGCGCGTGCTAACCCGACCTTCCTACTTTGAGGAGAGTAAGACCACATGTATCTGCCATCTAATTTATTATTTTATTAATTGGGATTCTTTTAAACTTTTTGTAAGAAAACCAATGTATTTTCGTACAATATTGGCCTCCTGTTAATTGTTCCTGTTAGGGGAGAACTAGAGTTGGTCACATGACACACTATTAAACATAAGTAAAGGTTCAAAGGGTTCCTCCTGACCCTTAATAGGAGGTGGCGTTGTCAGGTCTGAAAGGTTTTATGTGCTCAAGCGCTACAAATGGTATTGGAAAAGGGTCATCAAAGAGTCGACAAGACCTTGTGTATGATATTCTTCTGGCAATTAGAGATGTTAAAATTAGAGGGGTAGAAATATCATTCATTTGGGTCCCAGCTCATGTAGGTATTGGATCAAATGAAAGGGTTGATAAGTTGGCCAAGGAAGCTGCTCAAAAGGAAGTCATAGATGTCAACATTAATCTATCTAAGGCGGAGGGTAAAAGCATTGTGTGGCAGGGAACAATTTTAAAATGGCAACAGCTCTGGGAGAAAGAAAGCAAAGGAAGGCATCTATTCTCAATTTCTAGGAAAGTAACTGACTCAGTTAATGTTTGTAAAAGAGGGGAGGGTAGACGTAAGGAAGAGGTTATTATTTCTAGAATGAGGATTGGTCACACATTGCTGAACAGCACTTTATTTATTTTAGGTAAACACCAGAGTGGTTTGTGTTCATGTCAGGAACCTGAGACAGTGCATCATGTTTTGATTTCTTGTAGAAATTATGACCGACAAAGACTAGATCTACTCAGAGAATTGCGAGAAATTGGTTTGGAAGAAGTATCTCTGAAGAGTATCTTAGAAGTAGGATCAAGTGGGAGGGGAAAACGTTGTTTGTTTAAATTTTTAATGTATAACAGGATATAATGCACTGCGGTGCTAGTTCCATAGATGGCAGCAATGCAACTTTTTGGATGCCGGCTGCCGTAAAATCCGTAAGAAGAAGAAGAAGAACTTTCTTCACATGTTCAACAACCTGCAGACTTCTTCATGACTGCGAAGGTCAGTTTCAGTATGAATACACCAACACGTTGTTTACAGGGGAAAGAGACGCCAGAGTCCGTTGACATTTCCGCTGACTTTAACAGCGCGCTGCGTGTCGACGAACGTGACCTGCGTCTCCAGCTACACTGTAAAAAAAAAAAATCGTAAAGAAAACGGTAAAAAGTCTGGCAGCAAAGTTGCCAAACACTTACCGTCAAATTACAGTAAAAAACCTTACATTATTTTACAGAAAAATTCTTTTTTTAAATACAGAAATTTCCTGTAAATATTTTCTGTATTTTACAGTCTAACTATTGTAGAATTAAAACAAATTCTTGTTATAAAACATTTCTAGAATGTTAAACAACTGTATAAATCTTTATCAAAACTAAGAAATATTGCAGAAATACCAAGTTATGTACCAAATTACATAATTTAAATGAAAACCGCTGTTTTTATACGTTTTTCTTTGGTAAATTCACAAGATTATTCAATCCATCCACAAGAACTCCCTGTTAAAGTACAGATTTTTGGATGTAAAACACATAAAAATTATGTAAAATGACTTTCAAATACCCTCCTTTAGGCATTTATTTTATGATTATCCAATCTATTTACGGTAAATTCCTGTTTAATACAGTTTTTTGACTGTACAACAAAGAGAAGATAATGGGATAATACCTTCCAGAAACATTGTAATAATAGTCATTACTTTATATAAACAATATTTGAGAGTATTTACAAGCAACTCTCCAATATATCGACATACTTTTACCATTAATGTATGTTGTTTACTTTAAATAAACATTCATTTATAGTTATAAAAGGCAACTCTCCAATATATTTACATACCTTTACCATTAATATACGAGGTTTACTTTATATATACAAGCAAATATCCGATATATACACATAGTTTTACCATTATTGTATGGGTGTTCACTTTATATAAACATTATTTGCCCGTAATAACAAGCAACTATCCAGTATATCTACAGACTGTACCTCATTATTGTATGGGGGCTTACTTTATATAAACTGTTCTTTATAGTAATTACAAACAACTATCCAATATATATATATACTTTTACCATTATTGTACGGGGTTTACTTTATATAAACATAGTTTTATAGTAATTTAGAAGCAACACTCCAATATATCTACATACCTTTACTATTAATATATGAGGTTACTTTATATAAACATTGTTTTATAGTAACTTAAAAGCAACTATCTGGTATATCTACAGACTTTTCCTCATTGAAGTAGGGGGTTTACTTTATATAAACATTATTTGACAGTAATAACAAGCAACTCTCCATTATATGTACATACATGTTTATTTTATATAAACTTCATTTGACAGTAATAACAAGCAACACCAATATATCTACAGACTTTTCTTATATGGGATTTACTTCATAAACATTATTTGACAGTAATTACTATTACTAACCAATATATGTTCACAACTTCCTCATTAGTAAATGGGGTTTTGAATGTACAAAAACCAAAAGGGCTATATGTAAAAGTGCAATTGCATCAACTACTTATACACGCAATAAATATATAATTTTTTCTGCTGACATTTTACAGCATTGTCCAATCCATTCACTGAAGATCCCTATTTGAGATGTATGAGATTTTAAGATGTATCATAACCAGAAAGTATTATAGAATGACCATTTACTGCATGCTTTACAAAGAAATGCACAATATGCACAATTTAAACAGCGCTATCCTTAAAGTTCACATATGAATAAACTTATGGGAGCAAAAACTGTCTGGTACATTGAATTATAGCAAAAGGGGAACTATGGGCAATTTGGGAATTCATACATGTGTGTTAAAAATGTCAGTGAACATGAACAACTCTCTCCAAAATCTAAAAACTCAAATTTGTGATGTCATCTGATATAATGTCTGGAGCTTTTCCAAAAACAATGAATTGAGAAAGATTTTAAAGATGACACTGAGATCACCCAGGGGGATGTTCAGAGGTAACGGCTGTTTCAGAAATGAAACGCTAACATAGAATAAACCTCATTTGGTTTTTTTTTATTCTACAAAATTAGTTTCACATTCATTGTCTATGAAGCAGCTTAGTAACCTGATGACATCATAGTTTGAGTCTTACATTTCTGGTTTGTGGCTTCGCCAGAGAGTAGCTCTTAATCAAAAATATCAGAGGTGAGATTAAAGACCATTGCACACCAGGGACGATTATTTCGCATGTCAATATATTTTTTCAAACTGTTGTTTTTGTGACAAGTAGTGTTTACTTATGAGGATCACCAAACAACAACACGGAGGCTGCTGTCCCAACTACAGACTGTACGTCAGCAAACTTTATTACTCCTTTCAACCTTTACAATGGCAGCGTATGCCAGAAACATTCTTTCCGTTTTTACCTTTCACAATAAGCCCGAGACATATGCTACACTGTTTTGCAGAGGGAATTCAATTGAGTATTAACTGTATACTCAATTAGAGTTAGAGGAAACTCAATAAATAGCTTACAGTAGCTTAGTGTTACAGCTTTTCCTGGGACGTATCCGAAGCTAACCCCCGTCCCTCCACTCAGCAGCCTGGAAACCAGACAGGACACCTTTTGGTGCTTTTGAGGAGCTGCTGCATTTATTTGTTGTCAAACTGCAGAATCTAGCTGCTGTACAATCACTTCATATCTTCACCACTAAACGTTAACTCTCCTCTGCTCCGACTGCTCTCTCTTTCTCGTCCGCTCACACCACATCTTCCGTCACTTTCTCTCTCTCTTCAGCATCTGTCCTACTGACATTGTAGATGAGCTGGCGTGTATATCCAAACCTTTTATTGAAAACTGTCACAAATTTGCATCGCTGCCGGTGTGAATAGTTTTGATGTGAAATATTCACAGGCGATTATTTTGCATATTGGCGTCGCTTATTCGTCACGCCCCCAGTGTGTAACGGTCTTAAGTCACACATGTGCAAGTCACAAATCTTAACCTTCACCGTCTTGAACAAGTCCCAAGTCACTGTGTTTAGACTCAAGTAAGGCTGTACCAACAAAAAAGGGGTGTAACAATGTTACAAATCCAAATTCGTTTTATTTACAAGCACAGACCAGGTAAAGCAACCGTTAACAATGCAGGGGCCCATTTCAGGAAGGAGGTTTAACAAACTCTGAGTCTAACCCTGATATCTGAGTTGATTTACCCTGAGATGGAAACTCTGAGTTTTCAGTTTCAGGCAGCATGAATGGAGCCATGATACTACGATTCACCATGGTAACAACAACAAACAAACTGGTGGGCAGAAATACTGCACATACAGCGAGTTTGAACATGTATTTAGTTAAAAAAGCAACACAGCGGCTGCTTTAAAAGAGAGAATTTGCGTGGGAGAAAATTGCTGCTAGAGTAAATGCGTTAGTTCCAATATAGTGTATATCATATTTAATCATAAGTATAATATTATTGGTGAAATGGTATTGAACCTATAATCTATAAAAGTCCTAGGCCTACTAATCCCATTCTGAGGCTGCAGCACCATCATCAACAGAACTATAATTCATAATCTTATATTTCAAAGGGTTTACATCATTCACCTGCAATCCTGTGGAACTCCTTTCTAATGGCTCTTACTGGTTTGTGTCCAGGGAACACTACACAAACGTTTAAAAAACCTTTCAGTGCGAGTCACACTCTTCTGACGGCGCTTTGCTACAGTAGCTTTACTAATACGCTCCGCATCACCAATGTTGTAAAGAAAACTGTTGTTTGCAAAAAAATGTAATGTGACACAAATAATCTGCTGGGATGTAGAGCATGTCCATGATGGGTGACGTTAGTGATATGAGGACGGAAAAGGTTATGTAGGCTACATAACTGATAGACTGGGAAGAAAAAAACGGTACCGCTCAAATAGGTATTTATCTGGAAATTAAAATGCGTCGGGGCCTCAATATCATCTCCTGACGTATGTTTAACTCCCTGCGAAGTAATACAGCTTCTACATCACCGGGATCGTCGACAAAAGGACATTGCATGTTTTGAGAAAAAAAACGTTTTATAATCTGCCTAACATGGTTAATAAACCAACCCTGTTTTTTTATTCATGCCGATAACAAACTGCGCTAAAATGCGCCTGATACAGACTGCAATTATGAATGATGAAATGAAAGAGAGCTGTGTCAGAGGGAGGAGACTGAAAGAAGAAAACCTGTTCCCGACTAGGTTAGGTTCACAGAGTCCGAGGTTAGGTTACCCAGAATTACCCTCATCTCAGGGTTAACAAACTCAGAGTTTTCACTAAACCTGCTTTCTGAAATGGACCTGTCATTCGGTACCTCCATTAGCTGTATGTGGGTTTGTGAACTCCTTTGCTGCCTCCTTCTTAGCCTCTGCTGGGCTCCCTCTTGCTCTGGGCTATCCTTTTCTCAGCCATCTGATGCACGAGTCTTCAACTTCACCCAGGCTATACAGACCGTAAAGCAGGTTCTCAGGCTGGCTGTGGGAGAGCTGTCTGGTCTGTTGATCCTTGTCAAACTGAACACAGAATGAGAGCCATAACATGGGTGAGAAAGATGTGGTAAGGTACAGATGATAACGCGTGATACTGTTGGGTGAACATCTATTTACTTTATCTTCTTGATCTTCTTATCTTGGTATTCTTTCTTCCATCTTGCCTAAACAAGGATTAAAGAATTAGGGTGAGATTTGAACATTACTGTAACAGTAGTATACATAGATTTATTTGTGGAGGCTTGCCAGCATTGACCACCAGGTATTTATTTATTTTGATTTGCAGCAAAAATTAAACTTAAAATACATATTTAATTACAGACTGAGTGCAATTGTCTGGAGGAAGAAACACTTATAAATAGAGCAGGTAGCCTATATCTTATTTCTGAGTTAGTTCAATTCCCTGTCCATTTATTTTTATGTGGAAAGCGGGAATGGAAATATTCTCTCTGGAAAGACAGAATGGTAATGTTAAGTTGGACACACTGAATCATGAGTGAAAATAACGATCACGTTCAAATTAAGATGTTGTGGTCCACAAAGCAGACGCTCCGTTTAATGTCAAGTTGTAACTTGTTGTTACAACGTGTGGTTCACTGTTCATAAAGTAGAACCAACGTAAAGTTAGTCAGCTGAGATAGCTTATGTAAACTTGAGGCATAACCTAGCTAGGTGGTAACGTTAAACGGCGGGTTACCGGTTAGTTAACAGTAATGTTAACTACTAGCGTTAGGAGCAACGGAGCGTTATAACGTTTCTTTAATTACTAGTATTAGCTAGTACCCTGCAAATCAAGCTGACCTGCTAAACTGTCTAACTGTCTAGTTAACTGTTATATATTTAGCTAGCTAGCTAGCTAGCTAGCTAAAATTACGATTGGTGCATGGTTCACATTCAAGGCTAACATTACATAAGGACAGTCTTAATGTAACGTTAGCTAACGCCAGACACACTTTGATAAGGCACATAAACGGCAAATGCTAACGTTATCCCTGCTGACATTTTAAAATTGTACGTATGTAACGTATGCAAGTGTTATCTTAACTCGTGTCCAGTTGATATCTCGTGAGGAAACTGCATGTACATGAAAAGAAAAGTATTACTTTACCTTAAGTGAAAGCTGAATGTGAATCATCGTGGAGAAGTCCTGACTCCTGCGTTACATTATTATCCACACTGTCTCTGCGTCGAGATGAGTTTGACGTTAGCACAGCCCCCCCATGAAGTCAAACAATATCATTGGTCAAGATCGTCTCTGCCCGGCATGATTCATCCAATGATTGTGCAACATTCAATTATTTGAATCTGCGCGCACTTTCCTGAAGCAACATAGACTAAAGAGACCATTTCTGTTTACATTTCTGTTTTTTCAACCATTTTAAGGTCTTACATCGCTTCACGCCCTGATTATCAATGTTCACGTTGATGCTAGAAGCCTTGGTTGAACTGTTGAGCCCTAGCATCCCTTCCCAGTCTTTCACACATTGAATGTATTGCTAAATTGAAAAAAAATATATTGCACACCAATGTAAAGCTTTATTCATACTGTGTCCTCCCTGTCTTTATTCACCGTATATTACCTCAGCCCATGAAAAACTCTTTGTTCCCTTTGACCTGTAGAAAGTGGGGAGAGGCAAAATGATTTGAGGGAGCAGTAGACTGCACAATGACCTTGCATTTTGTTGAACACTGTGACTCACTTTGGGTCTTAATATTAAGAAAAATTGTTTTAACAACAATTTTAACTTCATAAGGAAAAGAATGTGTATGCTACATATTCTATTTGAAGTACACCAAATACATTAAAAAGAGGTCAGTAGTATATACTGCACAGTAATGCGCGTGCACGTGAATACCTGGCAGCAATGCGCGTGCACGTGTGTTTTAGTGGCACGCGCCTGTCTTTCTAGCGTTCTGATTGGTCGAATCTCCGTGCACGTCTTCCGTGCACGCTAACGTAATGACGTCATAGCGTCCTTACGTTAACGGAGCGAGTGTGTCTCTAGCGGTCGATTCTGGGTAGCGCATCCTTACGTTACCGGAGCGAGTGTGTCTCTAGCGGACAATTCTGGGTATTGCATCTTGTGGGCGTAATAACGTCATCACATCATTATGTTCGCGGTGCGTGTGTGTCTCTAGCGGTCGATTCTGGGTAGCGCATCCTTACGTTACCGGCTCGGCCGTGTCTCTAGTGGCCGATGCAGGGAGGGCAGCTTGCAGCCGTAATAACGTTATCGCATCATTACGTTCGCGGGGCGTGTGTGTCTCTAGCGGTCGATTCTGGGTAGCGCATCCTTACGTTACCGATTCGTCCATGACTCTAGCGTCCGATTCAGGGAGCACATCTCGCGGTCGTAATGACGATGCTTCAGTCTTAAGTTCGCGCTGTGGGGGGTGTCTCTCTCCGTTTCTGTGGGCGAGTCTCGAGAGTCTCGCGGTCAGACCTTGGACGGCCGTTGACCAGTTTCTTTGCGGTCGAGACTGGGCACACAGCTCGTGGTCTGCTAGCTAGCTTGTTACCTCGTTTTTTCCCTCATAACAAAGGTTTCTGGAGATTTTGCTTTTTAATTCTTTCTGTTTGAAAGAAAAAGAGATGGCATTTTTCCAGCAATGCGCATTACAACGTTTTAATAGCGACCTTTTACCTGCTATCTTATTCACTTTTCTATCCTCCGTTTTTAGCTAGTCTGTTGGCTAGCTTTGCTACCACGTTTTTTCCCTAACAAAGCCCTTTGGAGATTTTGCTTTTTAATTCTTTCTGTTTGAAAGAAAAAGAGATGGCATTTTTTCATCAACATCTACATCTACAAGGGGTAAGTCTTTTTTTTTTTTTTTTTTTTTAAAAACCATAGCTTCTGTTTAAGCATATTGTAAGGTATTTAAAGCATTCAGCCATTCATGAATTAAAACGATTTTGGGACATATATTTTATCTAGCTTGCGTCATTAGGTACTCTGTCTAGACAATCCCCCGGAGAACAAAGGATCCGGTCGAAGGATAGCCGTCTTAAGCATAAGAAGAGAGCTGTTGAGGTGAGTTGAAAAGAAAAGCAGTAAAATAGTGTGGTGTATTTTTAAAAAGGCTTTTCTGATAATGTAATGTAATGTTTAGGTTGAAAAGACAAGCCAAGAAGGCTTCCCGCCCAAAAGACCACGCCATACCTTTGTTCAACCCTCGCCTTCCCTGAACGCGGTATCTAATGGTTCTGCCGCTGACGCCGAGGTAAGAAAACCCCTTGTATCCACCCGACTATATTTACTATTTTAAAATATTTTGATATAATGTATACATTGTTAAAACGGATTGTCCTTTTGTTTCAGCAACTAAAGGCAGTCTCAGATCTAGTGACTTTGCATTTGGCATCTGAGGAGGGGGATTTCACGCAGTTTCCACCGTGGATCCTAAACGAATGTCTACGTAAGCCAAAGAAGAGATCTAAGAAGAGAGCTGTTGAGGTGAGTTGAAAAGAAAAGCAGTAAAATAGTGTGTTGTATTTTTTAAAAAGGCTTTTCTGATAATGTAATGTAATGTTTAGGTTGAAAAGACAACCCCAGAAGGCTTCCCGCCCAAAAGGCCACGCCATACCTTTGTTCAACCCTCGCCTTCCCTGAACGCTGTATCTAATGGTTCTGCCTCTGACGCCGAGGTAAGAAAACCCTTGTATCCAACCGACTATATTTATCTACTATTTTAAAATATTTGGATATAATGTATACATTGTTAAAACGGATTGTCCTTTTGTTTCAGCAACTAAAAGCGGTCTCAGACCTAGTGACTTTGCATTTGGCATCTGAGGAGGTGGATTTCACACCTAGAGCCCCAGAGTCATACACCCCCCGGAGTGCCTCTATTGAGAGTGAACAAAGGGCTACGCCATTACAAAGGACACCGTTTGAGGTTTGTGTTTTGTTTGATGTGTGTGTGTGTGTGTGTTTGGTTTTGATGTGTGTGTGTTTTGTTTGATGTGTGTGTGTGTGTGTGTGTGTGTGTGTGTGTGTGTGTGTGTGTGTGTGTGTTTGGTTTTGATGTGTGTGTGTGTGTGTGTGTGTGTCTTTATTTAACCAAAATGTTTGTTATTCCCCCTAGACAAAACCTGCCATAGAACCCCGAGAAGGACCTGAAGCCACTGTCCTGTCAGAGACAGTTCTTGCATCCCATCAAACCCAACAGCAAGCTGTAGGAGGACGCTCTGAAGCCCCTGACCTACCAGAGACATTGCTTACATTGCACCAACCCAATCAGGAAGCTGTGGGAGAACGCTCCGAATATAATGTAGGTGCTTTACATTGTTCTGATGATGCTAATGACTATATAGCAGACACACCAGCCCTACATACACAATTAGTTTCATTCAAGCCCACAGTAACTGTGTCAGATAACAGCCGTAGCATTGGTGACACATCAGTAACTATTCCTGTAAATATACGAGACGATCCATTCGCTGGTAATCAAAAAAAAACGTCGCATTATTTGCAAAATGGCTCCACCGTCCCAAAAAAAAAAGAAATCTGAACCGATAGACAATTGTGACGTTAGTAGTAGTAGTAGTAGTAGTAGTGGCAGTAGTGATGACGAGCTAGACTGGCCTTGTGAGGACGATTACACAAGAGCAGCACACAATCATCAGGACTCTTTACGATTGCGTGAGAAACAGACAAAAATATTCGAAGCGTGGGTTCGCTGTATGTCTAGTGAAAGCGACAGCGACAGCGATAGTGAGAGCGACAGCGGTACAATAACACAAGAAGCAGATAGGCTTGTCACAACTGCGTTGTCAAATAATGGTCCTTCAAATGTATATCCCTGCAATAGACCTTCAGAATGTTCTGTGAGTATCCGACCGTCAAATCGTCCTTGCGCAGATGCTCAAAGCAGTCCTCAACCGTCCACCAGTACTCACAGACCCCCGTCGTTACCTTCAGAAAATCCTCAGGGGGGTGTACAGCATGGGGAGGGGCGTGTTTCTAAGGTAACGTCTGAAATAGCATCCAGACAGATGCCCGTTTTTAATGCTGCTGAATTTCGTCAACATGTCGACCTTCGAAATATTGATTTGACAGATATTGGTAGTGTGCCTGCCAGGGTGTATAGTACCCTAACAGGTTTAATAGAGAGGGCTTTGGACAATGTAACACAGGATAGTGTTTTAAATGTTGAGTTAAGGGGTCCGGCCGTAGACGTCCCTATTCAAACGATGTTGAACTCAAGTGATGGCTATAACACAGATACATTTCTGGAACAAGTCTCTCAAGCTATGCAAAGTAACGATAATTCACTGACCGATGACGCTTTAGAATTAATTGTGACAATAGCTCGTAATATGTCGGGTGGGAAACCTGGGCGCCGTCGAAAACTAGGAAGCGTTGGTTACGATGAAATATTGTCGGTAAAGTATATATACGATAAGTATCTCTTTTACGATTTCGAGACACGATATCATGACGGGAGGCTTGAAGCTAATTTTGTATGCGTTATGGATATGGAAGGCAGGAAAAACTGCTACGAAACGTCAAACTGCGTAGCATTATTCATTCAGAACTACAGACAGCCAAAATACAAAGGTTATACTTTTATAGCCCACAATGCCTCAGGTTTTGACAGTTACATAGTTTTAGAGTATCTGGTGAGCCAGAAACTCTGTCCAACTATTACTATGCGTGGTTCTAGGGTGCTACTGATGATGAACGATTCTACTTATGATCAGCGATGGATAGACTCATTCAGTTTTATTCCTATGGCTCTATCTAAAACACCTGCTGCCATGGGGTTCTCAGATCTGCTCAAGGGGTTTTTCCCCCATGCGTTCAACACACGAGAGAATGAGAATTATATAGGTCCACATCCTCCACCATCTCTATATGGTTATGACGCTATGACTGACGAGTCTAAGAAAACGTTCATGGATTGGTATGTTACGGTCAGCGACACCCCGTTTGACTTTCGAAAAGAGCTGAGCACCTATTGTGTTAATGATGTGACGGTTTTGCTTAAAGCATGCAAAATATACAGAGAGGCCTTCCATGAGTGCACTGGCCTAGATCCGTTTGCATACGCGACATTGGCCTCCTCCTGTATGGGAGTATTTAAGACCCTGTTCATTCCCAAAGATGCTGTTGCTCTGACATACGAGGGTGCTTACATTAGGCAAAACAAAACGTGTTCTGACATTTCAATACAGTGGTTAGAATATGTTGCACGCAGAGGAGCCCTTGACATACAGCACGCTCTGAACAGAGGTGAAAAGTCATTTGGACCATTCTTTGTAGATGGCTATTGTGAAGCCACAAACACCTGTTATGAATTTAACGGATGCTTCTTTCACGGCTGTGATAAGTGCTATGCTCAAGCAGAAATCAACCCTCTCACCAAAAAAAAACACAGGGCGAACTGCGCATAGAGTTCCATAACAGAGTGACTGCTCTAAAAAATGTGTATGGGCTAACGGTTGTTGTGATGTGGGAATGTGATTGGCGAAAGGCTGTGGCCAATAACCCAGACGTTAAGGAGTTTGTGTTAACATATGAAAAGCCTTCGCGTCTCAACCCCCGAGAAGCCCTCTTTGGAGGCCGAACAAATGCTATGAAGCTGTACCACAAGGTAGAAAATGATGAAAAAATCAGATACTATGATTTTACAAGTCTGTACCCAACTGTTCAGGCCAAACGAGATTATCCAATAGGGCACCCCCAAATAATACACAAGGATTTTGACGACATAAACACATATTTTGGTATTGTGAAATGTACGGTTGTGCCCCCCAGAGGGCTGTACCACCCAGTGCTCCCCTATCACTGTAACGGTAAACTGATGTTTCCTTTATGTGCCGTGTGTGCCGTTCAGATGAATCAGACAACACATTGTGTGCATAGTGACCAAGAGCGACAGTTGTCGGGTGTGTGGGTGTCGTTTGAATTACAAAAAGCCGTACAGAAAGGGTACAGGATTGTTTCCATTGTTGAGATTTGGCATTTTCCAGAAAAAACGGACCAGCTTTTTAAAGGCTATGTGAAGACATTTCTTAAACGCAAGCAGGAGGCTTCGGGTTATCCAGGTCATATCAAAACGGAAGACGAAAAAAAAAGTACATAGATGACTATTATGTACACGAGGGCATACATCTTGATCCTGCCAAGATATGTGTCAACAAGGCAGTCAGAAACACGAATAAGCTGCTTTTGAACAGCCTGTGGGGTAAATTTGCCATGCGTTCCAACATGACGACGGCTGAACTCATAACAGAACCCGCCCGCTTCACACAGCTCATGTTCAGTGACACTTTTGATGTTCGGCAGTTCTCATTTATCTCACCCGATGTAGCGATCGTACAGTGGCGATACACAGATGGTCAAGTATCCAGAGTAAATGATGTGAATGTTTTCATAGGAGCTATGACCACCGCCTATGCACGCATGGAGCTATATGATTTGTTGGATAAGCTGCAGGAGCGTATTTTATACTGTGACACTGACAGCATTGTCTTCACAAGCAGAGACGGTGAGTGGATCCCTCCTCTAGGCCCTTACCTCGGGGATCTCACTGACGAGCTTAACAGCGAACAACTCTGTGGGGCTCCTACAGAGGACTATATAACAGAGTTTGTGTCGGGGGGTCCTAAATGCTATGCTTATAGGACTTTGCAAGGCCGTACACAGGTTAAATGCAAAGGTGTGACCCTTAATGCCGCAAACGCCAAAGTGGTTACACATGATTCTTTAATCGGTCTTGTTCAATCCTTTGTGACCAATCAGCAACCTCGTAATCAGCTGACCACAAATGCATTCACAATAAAACGCAACAACAAACGGTTTCATCTCAAAAACGACACACTGACACGGAAAGTACAAGTTGTTTATAACAAACGCCGTGTTCTCCCCGACTATACAACTGTCCCTTATGGCTACTAGTGATAACAATAGGCATGTTGCAGGATTTGATGGTAGACTGCAACACCCTTTCAGCGTCGTTATTAGCGGGCCTTCTAATTGTGGAAAAACGTATTTTGTCAAAGACATTATTGAAAACAGAGCCTCTGTTATTTCACAAAAAATAGATAACATTGTTTACATCTATTCATGCTGGCAGTCCGTATATGATAAAATGCTTAAAACAGTCAATATAAATTTTGTGGAAGGACTCCCAGAATCGTTTTGCGACGAAACATTACTGCCCCCCACTAAGAATAATTTGCTCATTATAGATGATTTAATGAATCAAGCCTGTGATAATTTGGAAGTTCAAAAAATTTTCACGCAGTATGTCCATCACAGAAATATTAGCTGTGTATACTTGGTACAGAATCTTTTTATTCAAGGTAAAGCGAGTCGTACAATCAGTTTGAACACAAATTATATGATTCTTTTCAAAAATGCTAGAGATCAGCATCAGATAAGCTTACTGGCACGACAAATGTTTCCCGGAAATACTAAATACTTTTTAGAAGCTTTTAACGATGCCACTAGTTCAGCATTCGGCTATCTGTTGATAGATTATAAATCCACAACCCCCGATATTTTAAGACTCAGAACCGCTCTGATATCACCGCAGCAGGTTGTATACATTCCAAGAAAGAAAAAGGTGTAATAATGTCAAAACGAATGGAACGAAATTTTACAATGTTAGACATGCTACATAAGGCATCGCCCAGAGCCAGAGGTGTCATTGTGAGCAACGCTAGTCCAGACTTTATTAATGCTCTGTGTGAAATTGCTTTGAACGTGTTAAGAGGTAACATACCACTGTCTAATATTCAGTACAATCTGTTAAAGAAGAAGAAGAAGGTTATTAGACTGATAGCTGGTAAAAAAATCAAACATTTAAAAAAAAAGACAATCAATCAAACAGGAGGGTTCCTACTGCCTCTACTGGGGGCTGCAATCCCATTCATAGCAAGTCTTATCAACAGGAATTGAAATGGAGCACACTCAGAAAATGTTTCTGGTTCCTCAAAATCAGTTAGAGGCATTACAGCAGACTCAAACATCCGACTCCTCAAATGTATCGCTGCGACAGTCTGTACAAAGTGAACTGGATCGAGCTATGAGTGATATATTGAAACAGCCTGACATCGATGTATATGAAAAAGCTAAAAAATATTCAAGTATTCTGCAGAGATACCTAGCCATGGTGAAACAGGGCGAACGTGAGAAAAGTGTGATTACATTATCAATGCCCCAAGTTGATTCATCGGATGATTCAAAAGTTGATTCAAAAGATCAAGAAGAAGATATGTTAAAGACAGAAGTGTTGAAACATATGCCTACAAGAAACAAAAGAAATGCGGAATACATAATGGCTTCATTAGCCCGTCACAATGACCAGATATCATGGACCAGTCAAGGGGAAATAGTAGTTGAAAATAAGAGTGTGTTGGGCACCCATCTTTATGACCTACTGAAAAGTGTCACAACCCATAATAATGTTTCAGAACGTTCAAGACCAAAAGGGTGGACCCTATTTTTAAAAACGCTAGCTAACTTAAATGTACCGCTATCCGTAATCCCAAACACAATGGTACGTCGTTCTATTGAGGCATTTAAAACAGGGGCACAGGCTGAAACTAATACACAATCACCACGGACTGATTTACGAACCCCTCACACTCCTAGAGCAATAAGGCTTGCCCCTACATTTACGCATAGCACACCTTCAGCTTTACAACCAACTAGTACTCCTAGACCCTATAGTATTACATCACCCATTACTACAACTCGTTGGGCTAGTTTTTAATCTATTTTTATATTTTTTCTATTTTCTATTATTATTACACTCATTTTATATTTTCCTTTTTTAACATATTCTTTATTATTTTTTTCTATTGAGGGTATTTTCTTTATTCAAGGATGTGAAAAGACAGTGCTGAATGTAACCTGTAGCATTAAATGAAAGTGTTTACATTTTTTAACATATTTTGTTATTATTTTTTCTATTGTGGGGTATTTTCTTTATTCAAGGATGTGAAAAGATGATGCCGAATGTAACCTGTAGCATTAAATGAAAGTGTTTACATTTTTTAACATATTTTGTTATTATTTTTTCTATTGTGGGGTATTTTCTTTATTCAAGGATGTGAAAAGATGGTGCTGAATGTAACCTGTAGCATTAAATGAATGTGTTTACATTTTTTAACATATTTTTTTTATTATTATTTTCTATTGAGGGGTATTTTCTTTATTCAAGTATGTGTATGTAACCTGTAGCATTAAATGAATGTGTTTACATTTAACATATTTTTTTATTATTTTTTCTATTGAGGGTATTTTCTTTATTCAAGGATGTGTATGTAACCTGTAGCATTAAATGTATGTTTTAATTTTATGTGAATGCATTTTTTCTGTATTCTCTAAAAAATAAAAACAAATAAGACATTGTAAGATTAATATATTCCGCATTCTTTATTGAAAAAAAAAACATCATTACACAATACTTTTTTACCTATAGGTAGCGCATGAACATTGTACACATTTAAATTTCTGATCGTGACACACATTAGGATGTATTCTGCTAACAAAATGACTAACCATAGTGTCGTTGCATACAAGATTAGGACCATACATGCTCAATACTTTTGTATAAGGAATTTCTTTCTGAATATGACATAAAAAGAAAATGCAGTGTTGACCACAGGTTGTAGAATAATTATTTTGCACTTGGATTGCTGAATGGTACATCTTCACACAGTTTTTTAAGAGGAAATGGGTGATTTCTTGAGGAAAAAAGCTAGGAGGATGGCCAAAGCTATCAAAGAACAAACCATGCTTGTTCTTGGTAATGTAAATACCCAGCCAGTGTTCACCAGGCATGTTACTGGGTTGTGTGTTTACAACTAACATGGCAGGTAATTTACAAACAACATTTTTTGGGAGGTGATCACAAGGCAATACTCCTAAGAAATTTGTGTCTCTAGTCGTTCTTTTTCTAAGCACACTAGTGAGTTCTATTGTATTCATCTTTAGTAGTGGTCCAATAGAACTTGCCTTCGGTTAGATATTTCGATTACAGAATCAAAAACAGAATAGCAGATAAGGGTCACCGTCCGTGGAAGTGGGTTTCTGAAGCGTACTTCCAACCGAACGTTACCGTTCTTAATCAGTGAAACATTTCCTGACCCACCGCCATCAGGTTCCAAATTGAAACAAAAGAGTGTATATCCAGCTCCGAAATCGGATCGTGTTATGGCCAACGAGCGGTCTTTTAAATGGCGCCCTGTTGATTCCACCATCTGATAATATTCACGCACATACTGACCTCTTTGAAAAAGAGGCTGAAAAGGGCGGGATGGGTGAGGCTGTCCATCTGCATAAAGACTGATGAACTCTGTATTATAGTTTCCAAAATTAAAAGGATTATGGGCATATGATCCTGTATATGCTTCATTATCTACAAAAGCTATGACTACGAATTTAGGTATCTGTCCTATGAATAGGTTTTCTTGGTTGCAAACACGTGTGCCTGTAGGTATGGAGAATGTTTTTATGGCTACACGGTCAATAGCATACTTTGCATTAGCATGCTGCAGGGCTCGACTATGAGCTAGTCTAACAGTCGGAGCCACTGATATTTTCTTGACAAATAGACTAGCAGACATTATTTTCACTTTGAATTGAACATTTCCAGGGGTCATTAATACAAAGTCGTCTTTTGAACGGATAAATTTCAGAGACATGTCTACGCCATTTAGCAGAAGTTTTTCCTGAAAAAACAAATCAGCATGTACGGGCGATATTAATTCCACAATACGGCTTTCAGATGTGTAGGCGCCCCTTTGCTCTAACCCCAAATTATCGCCGTTGATAGAAGTCTCATCCATTTTACCAGCTGTGTCCTTACAAAATAGCCCTGTGCTAAATTGTGTGTCCAATGTGTCCTTTCCATAGTTAAGCAAGCATTCTATAATTCCCCGATAGGGGTACGTATTTGAAGACTGAGTGATCAGTCTATCACCCAACATTATATCTACTTGCGAAAAAAGACTGCATCCAGGATAGTTTATAAAACCTACATCATCTGCATTAGCCAACAATGTGCCATCAGGGTTTGTAATCCTTACACGTGTGTACAAGTACGAATCGTTAAGGTCTAGATAATCCTCTCCACTAGCCGAAATAAAAATTCAATAGGCCCTTGGTCTGTTAGAGCTGACATCGGAGGTATTTCTACAAATGTTGATTTTTCGATAGATGTTTGCGTGAAAGGTACCGTGAACAAGTCGAGTTCTGTTTTCACACACTCTTCGGACTGATTATGAATGTATGCCATGATTAATTCCTTAAAATTAATCTAAAATATGTCTTTTGTCAGGAACAAAGAGCGACGATTCGGTGCTCTGCGTCTTTGGACAGCTGTCTTCTTTTTGACGACCCTTCGTTTTTTGCTTGTGTTTTTATTCTTTTTGTTCACAGTTTGGTTACGCCCACATCCTGAGGGGGTTCTTTTTAATGCTCGGCGTCTGTACACCACGAGACCTTTTCCCTGCTGTCTGGATGCAACTGCGTTCCTGACATTAGTCACCACATCTCCTATAATACCACTGGCAGCTGTTTTCAGATGAGGTTTGGCGATATTAAAACCCTTTTTTAAAAGAGGGACAGCCATTCGAAAAAGATTTCGGAATATACCTCCTAGACCCTGACCATACTGCGTACTGGAGCCTATAAAGCCCTGTAACTCTCCACCGGCTTGATTCATATAATAAGCCATATACCTTCCGTCATCCGCCGTGTACGCTTTCCGCATCATTTTTAATGCTGTTTCACAGGTCTAAAATGTAGTTTGACAATTACTTTTCCGTACGAGAAAGGGATATGCTTATTTTGGTCGTCTCGCAGATCTATTTGAATGTCAGTAATAGTGGAGCGTGACAGCGATGTGTAGTGAGGGACTGTCGTAACTCAGAGTGGGCATACGTTTGTTCTCATCAGAGATATTTATACAGCGTAGTAGAGGTACATGACTATCGCCGACTAGCTGGTAGTCCACAATGTCACTATAAATAAATATATTATAACGCCCCCCATGAATTTCCGCAGGGTGTGGGGCTATACATTTTAAACGGGGCCCTATGTGTATTTCAAACACCGTGTCTGGAATGAACCCTAGAATTTCGGCCAAACGTCCTTTAAATACAATATGCCACCCATCACCTCCCGTGAAAAATATCTTATTAGTGATATTGTTGTGACTCATAGTTATGGGTACTAGGATTGGGTTAGACGCACATTTCATATTATATTCTTTAACAATTCTGTCGATCGTATTATAACAACCGACCGCTAGTTCTATTCGGCATGTCTGTTTTGTTTTCGTGTCAAAGAATTCAACCTCAGCATCATCTGTGCTAAAACTATTCCATATCCTAGGGTATTGAATCTCTATGAGACCTACCTCATAGGGCTGCTGTAATATGAGCGGTTTTGCCAATTTTGTTCTGTACTGCCAAATCTTATTATTAGGATAAACTATTGGCGAGGCATTACTAGGCAGCGTAACAAAAAATCCGTTCTTATTCATAGCTCCGATCCCCTTTCACTAACAAGTCACAATGACTAGTTTAAGAGTCTGCCCCTCTCTTTTATCGCACATCAACTATGTCTTTTTCAGAAATCCATGAATTGAATTTCTCTGGCCATCCTAGCCATTTCACAAACACTAGATTTTTACGACCTGTTTTCTTTCTAGCCAGTACTTTCTCAATTTTGAACACTTTGTTTTTGTCTACAATCACAGCCTGTAACTCTGCTTCGTAAAAGGTCCCTGTCAATGTCTCCCCACTATTGTCTTTTAGTATATAAACAGGAGGAGTCCTGCCTATACGTTTTGATATTGTAAAAAACTCGTCTGTAAAAGTTTGTTCGTAACCTTTACGAAACAATCCTCTGTGCTTTGATATCCTAACGGTGTCCCCCGTCTGAAATTTAAACATCACCATTCCTTGGGGTTTCAGTTTGTACAGAGTGTTAAAGACTGTTTTCTCATTGTCTTTACACACAGAGGACGGTGCCATTTTTATTGAACTATGGTATGCAGAGTTGTAAGCGGTAACCATATCTTGTAGCACATCAATATATCGACGCGAATTAACAGCCGTTAAATATCTCCACATCCTGGTTTTGAAAGTCCGATTGAAACGCTCAACAACACTTGCTTTTGTTTCGTTCGATGTGGAAAAATGGTGAATTTTATGTAGAGTCATCAATTTTTGAAAAACCTTATTATAAAATTCTTTTCCGGCGTCTGTTTGAAGTTTCAGAGGTGTGCGTCCTTGTTCCAGTATTTCTTTAAAGGCACTTGTGACAACGGGACCCGTTTTGTTTTTAAGACCTATTACCCAGGCATATTTAGAAAACACATCAATGCATGTCAATAAATATTGCACGTTATCGTTTTCCATAGAATATTCCGTCATATCGACCAAATCAGCCTGAAATTGTTTGTCGATACCATTAACAATCACTCTATTTCTGGGGAAATGTTTCAAGACAGGGGCGTGTAGAGTGTAGGGATCTTGCCTCAACAGAAACTTTTTAACCGCGGGGATCGATGGGGACAAGCCCGTACATGCTTTGACGGAATCACGAAGCTTGTGTATACCTCCTAACCCCCCTGGGTGGGATGGGTCGTAGTATATTTTTTGCATAACCTTCTCCATGATTCATTTAAAAACATGTGACCACAACAGCGTTATGTCTTCCTTTTTATTTTTACAAAAACACACACACACAGCAGTCATGAAGACAGTGAAACACCTTCTAGCACAGATAGCATCTTTACTAATTCGGATACATTGCTTTTACTGATTATGAATATATGTAGTTTTTGCAAATCCTGTAAGACGTCGTTATAGGGTTTTTCTTTCACATACAAACTCACTGTATCTACAAGCATTGTATACATAGCCATTAGGTGATAAACTTTCAACATCTTAAAATTGTGTGTGATGTTAGCTATGACATCACAAAAAGTTTCCACTACACTCTCTCGTGTCATTAACATGGATAATAACATCTGCAACAGATCCTCCCAAGGAGGGGTGCTATGTTGGTTTCTTACAATCACCATCAATTTTTCTAACCTACAAACAGCTGTATGATCTACATTAACACTCTTACATTGGTATTTTGTAACATCATTCACATTATTAGCAACAGCCTGATCTAGTATACCAGATACATGCGATATGTGATATCGCACGCTGATATGGTTATACAACAGGCATAAACAATTCCCCATATTTTCACCCTGTTAGTTTTTTCTAGCATATAAATTACTCCAATAGTCCCCAATCTCTCTAATTTCGGCTATTTTAACTGCATCGTCACCTACAAAAGCGTCATACATAGCCTTGATTTTAGTCGTGACATCTTCAGCCGATTTCAACTCGTACAAAACGGTTTCTGTTACTCCAAGGATTCGTCCCTCGTCAGCCTTGAGATGTTTAAAGGACAGAAAACGCTGTACAACACCAATGAATTTATCAGTCAACAGTCTTTTCATGAGCTGATCAAAGTGGACCACATAGAAGTGCTCTGGTAGTCCCTCTAAACAATCATGCTGTTTCTGGCTTGGATGATTTATTTGACAGCCATAACACCGCTCCTCCAAATACTTGTAAAGAACAATGTGAAGAAGATGTAGCGACGCTGTTTTAACACTGTCTATAAACAAAGACGACACCGCCCCATCCGTCTGGTCAGGCGCCACTGTGTCCGAACAATCAACAGCATCCTGTTGTAATACAGCATATGTTTGAGGGGGCGGGGTGCAGATCAATAGAGACGGTGGCAGAGGAGGTGTCATAGGGGGTGCTGATAGGAAGTGTTCCGGATTTAGAGTGGGGGATGATGATGATGATGATGATGATGATGAAAGGGAATGGGGTGAGCCTGTTATCGTCAGAGGTGCAAATAACCCGGGACTGCCAGATGGCGTTCCAGGGGACATATCACACCAATCCATTGGCTCTGGAAGAAAAAAATCACACATTACAACCACAGTATCAAAAAAATAAAAAAAAGCATTTTAACTATTTTGGCAAATAAATAGCACATACAAATTAGACCCACCGTTTTGTTAGTCTTTGTGTGTGACGATTTTAGGTCTATAGAGGGTCCTGGGGAGGGTCAGAGACTGTTGGGCATCGTCCTCAAATATCAATCTTTTTCTTATGTTCTCATAAGAATTCCTTATTTTGTCTCTTCTGATAACATAGTCGATGGTATCAAACTGTGTCTTCATTATCTCCCAGTCACACCATTGTATGTAGAAGCCGTTTTTAAACCATTTCTCGTATTCCTCGTTAGACACTGGATACGGCTTTAACTTCCAATCTTCACGACCTCTGTCTGCAACTAACTTTGCCCTTTCGGTGCATACGCTAAGGAAAATAAAATCCTCTGCTGGTCTGGTGAAACGGTCTGCTTCCACACGATAGATACCGTTCCCATTGCTGTTGTCCCATTGAGACACATACACTAGCTCCGGAAAGCCAGGATTGTCAAGATCAGGACAGACAACCTCACGAAAAAGACTCCAGTCTTTTACAGACATTGTACAGGCTGTTTTAGCTTTGCTAGATAAATCGACGACAACACTAGTATAGATGGCTAATGTCACATATCCGGAACTGTAGCTAATTGAATAACAGTAACCATTGACACCAGAATATTCTAGATCAGCTGTACACGTGTCAGTCATGCTTGTAGAAAAGATGTCGGGTCGAAATCTCTTTTTTCTGGGGGCCTTGCTCAAACCGAATGTTGCTCCAGTATTAGTCTCACCGCAACGCAATGACTCTTTTCGATGGACATGGCTCAAACCAAATGCAGTGGGATCTGTTCTAGCTGTCTCACCTTCTTCAACACCAGATGATCCGGATTGTTGTCCAAATGCGTAGAAAGACATTGCTGGAAAAATGCCGTCTCTTTTTCTTTCAGACGGTAAGAAAAAGCAAAATCTCCAAAGGGGCTTTGTTGAGGGGAAAAAAACGTGGTAGCAAAGCTAGCTAGCAGACTAGCTAAAAACGGAGGATAAAAAAGTGATCAGACCCGCCTTGAAACAAGGGTTTTTAAACACCACAAACCACACCCTGTAGGGCGTATTTACAAGTCACCAATAGCAAGCCCCCTCTTAACAGCTAGCCATTGGTCTATCAGATGTTTTTACAAATGTAAATGATGATGACTCACACAACGTACGCGACGTCATTACGCCCCGCGAGGTGCGCTCCCAGAATCGGCCGCTAGAGACACGACCGCGCCGCGAACGTAAGGACGCGATGACGTCATTACGTCAGCGTGCACGGAAGACGTGCACGGAGGTTCGACCAATCAAAACACTAGAAAGACATGCGCGTACCACTACACACACGTGCACGCGCATTACTGCCATGTCTATACTACTTCTGAAACTTGAACCCAGTACATGTTTGAAGGCTTGTCATTTAGCAACAGAAGGTGCTACACACACATAGGACCAGCTGTTATAGAAAGCTCTGGGCCTCAGCTGTCATGTACCAGTACCATTGGGTCACCAAAGTTTACCCACTGTAAGCACTGTCAAATATGGTAATAAGCTATTTTCACCTATTTAACGATTCCATTTTTAAAATCTGATGACACCAGTGTGTTCCCCATCCCCAAAAAATCCCAGGGTGTATCCAAAATTCTACACTGCCAGCTTCTAATTATGAGAAATATACCAATGTACTTTAAAACTACAACTCCCATAAGAGACGCGCCACAGAAGCTGTTACAAAGCTTGTGCACTTGTAGTTCTTCCGGGGTGGGTGGGAGGACATTTTCGACTCCTATGTTTCTGCTGTCTGCTGTGAATGGGCCTCATTCCATTTCAGATTGCCGCCGCTCGCTGGCCGACCGAGCAAACAATACATGAGACAAATACATTAAACTATATTTTATTATTATTGTTAACTTTGTTGTTTAAATCCTCAAATACAACATTAGACAAAAACATCAATATTCTGAATATTATGTATTTTTTATCTTCTTATCCGCCGAGCGGAACGTACTACGTCACTTCCGGAGTATTCCGCGGATTTTTAAACGTTATTACAATGCATAACTTACTGGAACAAAGCTGAGCAACGTTGTTGTTGCTGGTGACCACTGATTATATATATGTACATTGAAGCAATATTGTCGTTAAAGACCCGCTGATCGCTGTCCGATTCTGTGAATGAATGCCCGCATTGCATTGTGGGATATCGGCTTTGAATGCGTCTAGCTCGGATCATATCGTAATGTTCTGTATTACAGCATACTGTAATATTTCACCGGTAATAAGACAGAAATAATATTATTAAAATAAAGAAATAAATACCATGATAACATCTAAATAAATGTTGATAGATGTAACGTTATAGTTTTAAAAATATCAATAAACAAAAAAGCAACCCAGCTTCCCTGGCCAAAATAGACCGAAATAATAACATTAAAAGAAATACATATAAACCATGATAAGATCTTGTGAATAAATGTTGATTAAAACAGCTGTTATTGGGCTAAAAATACCAATAATAAAACTGTCACAGATTTCGAGTTAAGGGGGGAGTGTTTTTTCTTTCGTCTATATCAGACAGTGAGGGATTAACATGAATGTCTATCTGACGGACCCCCTTGTCGAAAAATAACGCAACAGGTGCCCCTGTTTCGTTAAAACTTAACGTCAGGGGTCCTTGACCATGCTTCAGACATTTGACGAGTAGGGAGTGAGACTGTGTTGGTCCAGATGCAGGACAGTACCATTTCCCCCGTAACTGTGTATGGCCAGTAAGTTTGCTCTTTGACTGACCACATATTTTACACTGATAGTGGTAGCTTTCTTTGGTTTGTCGCTTCTTGGGGGGGGGGTCACCTCTCATCTCTCGCTCCTTATCCACCAGGGTTGCCTTTCGCAATTTCTATTCTCGGAACTGACTGAGAGAAGCTAGTGGTGTTGGGGCTGGCTGGTAAGGAAGCCCGTCCTGAGGTTGAGGTGTTGGAGCTGGTGGCTGTTGATCAGGATGGCCACCCTGGGAGTGAGACGTTGGTACTGGTGGCAACTGGTAAGTGTTCCAGCCCTGAGAGTGTGACGCTGGAGCTGGTGATGGTGATGGCAGGTAAGGGGACCAGCCCTGAGAGTGAGACGCTGGAGCTGGTGATGGTAGGTAAGGGGACCAGCCCTGAGAGTGAGACGCTGGAGCTGGTGATGGTAGGTAAGGGGACCAGCCCTGAGAGTGAGACGCTGGAGCTGGTGATGGTAGGTAAGGGGACCAGCCCTGAGAGTGAGACGCTGGAGCTGGTGATGGTAGGTAAGGGGACCAGCCCTGAGAGTGAGACGCTGGAGCTGAGTGTTGACCCTGCTGGCAGTAGGCAAGGTCCGACAAAGCAGGGAAGACAGCATCCCCAGGCCAGTGCTGAGCTCTAGGCCAGTCCTGATCTGCATTGGTTTAGCTGGCATCAGCTCCAGTTGTTATGGTTTTGGTGTTTTGTCTTGTCTTATGTAGTCTGTTTTCCTGTCATTTTGGTAGCCTGGTTTTCTGTCATGTCTTGTTTCCTTCTGTTTGTGTGATTTTCGGTCTTGTCTTGTTTTATGTTCTGTTTCCTGTTTTATTTTGATAGTCTGTTCTCTGTCTTGTCTTGTCTAGTTTTACTCCCTGTGTTGTCCCGCTCTTGTGATTGCCTGATGTTTTCCACCTGTTTCCCAGCCCTTGTGTCACCTGCCTCTTGTCACCTCGTTACCCTATGTATTTAGTCTTTGTCTTTTCCCTGTCTGGTGTCAGATCATTGTGTGTGTTAGTGTTGGTTCCTGTCGTGTTTCTCCGTGTCAGCTAGTCAGTTTTCTGTGCTTCTTATATTTTCTGTTTTTTGTATATCCCCTTTTGTTTTTTTTCCTGCTGCAGTCGCAGGACTCCCTTTGTTCATTTTTGTACTTTGGTCTAATAAATCCTCAACTCTAACTTTCTTCTGCCTGCCTGCCTGCTCTCTGCAATTGGGTCCAATTATTCCCTGCAACATAACAGAATGATCTGACCAACTGGACCCAGCAGAGAGGCTTCCTTTTTCCCGGTGGGTTCCCAGTTTTTTGTTTTCCTTCTGTTTGCTGCTCAAGCTACCTGGACTATGGATCCTGCACATGCCATGTCGGAGGAACTCTACAAGCTAATTTGTGACCTTATTGAGCTTAAAACCATGCGGAAGGAAGCTGACAGTGAGTACCAGAAGGAGGCTATTTTGTCATTGGCTCGTAATATGGTGTCAGAAAAACCCTGGCTAAGTCACTCAATTCCTGACTGGGTGAAAAGATTTGTTTCCACTCCTGCCCATCCACCTGTGTGCCGTTTGGCTACAGGTTTCATGTCCGTTACCCAGCCTACTCCAAATCCTGTCGGTGCTCCACCTGGAGGAGACTTTTTTGACCATCTTCCAGTATATGGCTAGGTGTGCTAGACAAACGGAGGAGGCCAAAGCCGCCAGCTTTCAAGCTGGAAGACAAGGATCCAGTTCACCTTCTTGCAGCTCTCCTGAACACCTTTCAATCGGCTCAACGGCAACCTGCCCTGCAGGCACCCTCAAGAACAAGCAGACCTTTGAAGGGACTCGCCTAGCCATATTCCCTGGGAACCGTGGGGGCCGTAAACGGGGAAGAAGACAACCTGGCTCCCGACGCCATGCCCTGCTTCACCCTCTCTTCAGCCCAGAGTTCTCGCCGTCCAGTGGCCCAGAGCCCATGCTGTCCAGCGAACCTGTTCCAGAGCTGACCAGTGTTTCGGAGTTGACCAGTGTTCCTGCACTGCCCAGTGTCCCAGCACTGCCTAGTGTCCCAGCACTGCCCAGTGTCCTAGCCTGCCCGGTGTCCCCGAGCTCTCTAGTTTCCCCGAGGCTCTCTAGTTACCCCGAGCTTTCTAGTGTCCCCGAGCTTTCTAGAGTCCCCGAGCTTTCTAGCAGTCTCTCCGAACCCCGGCTGGCTAGTAGCCTCTTAGATCCCTGGCTAGTTAGCAGCCCTCCTGAACCTCGGCTGGCTAGCAGCCTCCCTGATCCTCAGCTGACGTGCAGCCACCCAGAACCGCCGCTGACGTGCAGCCTTCCAGAATCTCCGCTGACATGCAGCCGCCCAGAGTCTCCGATGACAGCTCTTCAAGAGTCTTCCAGTTGTTCAGAGTCTCTGATGACCGCTCTTCTAGAGTCTTCCAGTCATCCAGAATCTTTGATGACCGCTCTAGAGTCTTCCAGTCCTCCAGAGTCTTCGACGACTGACCTCCCAGAGTCTTCGACGACTCACCTCCCAGAGTCTATGTCAACTGACCTCCCAGAGTCCACGTCGACCGCTCTCCCAGAGAGTTTGCTTACGGGCAAGCCAGTGACTATACCGGTCTCCGGCGCCCCAGAGACTGCCCCTGAGGCTTTTTCTGTCTCCGGCGCCCCAGAGACCTCCCCAGTGACTGCCCCTGAGGCTTTGCCAGTCTCCGGCGCCCCAGAGACCTCCCCAGTGACTTTGCCGGTCTCCGGCGCCCCTGAGACCTCCCCAGTGACTTTGCTGGTCCCCGGCGCCCCTGACACTGTCCCTGAGACCGCCCTTGAGACTGCCCCTGAGGCTTTGCCAGTGTCCGGCGCCCCAGAGACCTCCCCAGTGACTTTGCCGGTCTCCGGCGCCCCTGAGACCTCCCCAGTGACTTTGCCGGTCCCCGGCGCCCCTGACACTGTCCCTGAGACAGCCCTTGAGACTGCCCCAGTGACTTTGCCCTTGTCCTGTCCCCCAGAGACCTTGCCTTTGTTTTCGGTTAGACCCACTCCTGCCCCTCGTGCCCTGTCGGCACCCCTCTCGACCTCTGTTCCCGTTGCCTGTTTGGCGGACCCCAACCCAGCTGACCCGTCGCCTGGCATCAGCCCAGTTAACGTCGTTAACGCAAACCCATTTTAACGGCGTCAATTTTTTTATCGCGAGATTAACCTTCTTTTTGGCCTAGCAAACTTAGTAGTTTTTTTCACATGCTGTTGCAACAACTAGTAACGTTAGAAAAACTACAACACCACACCGGATCTAGCTAGACCAGAAACATAACAACAAGCATGCCGCGCACACTTGTTTGGGCTTGCGAGTCGGCCAAAGAGTAGTAGGCTAACGTTACGTTTTGAGTGGATGGCGAGTGCGAGACGCCGAAATGGATGCCAGTAAGATTCTGAATGGAAAGTTTACTTTTAAAAAGTTGCCAAATGGTTCCATTGACAAGACCAAAGTGATCTGTGTGTTTTGTCGTGAACTGAGCTATCATCGCAGCACGTCCAGTCTGAAATACCACTTGATGGCCAAGCACACATCTGATGCGAATTCTCCGCCCCCTCGTCAAAGGCGACAATGGATGACTTCAGACAAAAGCACATGGATATCACAACTAAGAACAAACTTACTGCAGCCATAGCTAAATGGGTGGCTACTGCATGTAGGCCTGTTAACGTTGTGGAGGACGAGGGTCTAGCTGATATCATTCGCATCGCATCCAACAATTGGACCTACGAATTGCCTTCGAGAGCCACCATTACAAGCCACGTACAGAAATTGCACAAAACGGAGAAGGCTAAGGTACAGCAGGCGCTGGAGAAGACAAAAGCAGTCTCACTGGTGATTACTGGACGTCCCTCAGTAATCACAACTACCTCGGGGTCACGGCCCATTACTTTGATCCACAGTGGAAACCGTTTGACAGCGCATTGGCAAAATGCAGAAAAGTGTGGGACATTTTAAGCACAGCCCAGCAAACCAAGCGGAGCTCGAGCAGCAACAAGTCGCACATCATCATAAAAAAGAGTCACTTGCACAGGAAGTGTCAACCAGATGGAATAGTACCCTGGAAATGATCAAGCGTGTTCAGCGGAATGCTGAACCTCTGAGAGATGCACTGGCCCTGCCCACAACCAACGTCGCCATGCCAACAGCTACTGAGCTGGAGAAACTGAAGAAGCTCGAGGCTGTGCTGGAGTACTGCAGGTAATTGAAAACTGTTTGTTTAATAATCAAAGTAGGTCTGTGTCAGAACAGTAATGTTAATGATTGTGTGTGTGTGCATGCGGGTAGGCTATGTATGTGAGAAAGATTGGAGTGAGTGTGTGAGTGAGTCAGTGAGTGAGTGAGTGAGTGAGAGAACTCTGTGTGAATTACAGTAGGCCTAACTAGTTCCCCACTAAAGTGCTTCTCTATATTATTGCAGGTATGTGTCTGAACTTCTGGGAGGAGAGAAGTTTGTGTCTTGCTCAGCGGTGCTGCCAGCGTTGTGTCATCTGTCGCGAGTGATGGAGGTCACTGAGGACGACCCAGCTTATATGATCAAGTCAAGGGAACCTTCGCAACAGACATGGAGGGTCGCAGGAGAAGAAGGAGAAGAACAACATCACATGGCTGAAAGTTGCGACAGCACTTGACCCAAGGTCAGATTGCCATGCTTCATTCTTACACTTATCCTCATTATCAGCATTGTGTTTCTCTCAGTGTGTTTGTTTTGTTAGGTTGCTTGCTTCTTTACTTTGTATTTTTGAATTTAGCACTGTAGAGATAGTGGTATTGTCGCAATTTTGTTATACTTGCACCTGTACTTGTATTAAAGTTGCATTTCATTTAATTTCAAGGTTTAAGGATCTCAAGTGTCTGAGCAAACCTGACAGGGCTGAGGTGTGGGGTACAATCCGCACCTTGCTCCAGGAGATGGTAAGGGAGAGGCTTGCACAGCCGGATAACTAAGTCATGCCTGAGCCTCCTACGAAGAAACAAACTCTCATGCTTGTACACGAGTCTTCGTGTGATGAAGAGGACAGTATTGAGCAATGTCTGGAGCGCTACAAGGCAGAGCCTCTTACTGGCATGGATGACTGTCCCTAGGAATGATGGTCCACACATGAAGGGGCACACAGTAAAATGGCCCGCCTTGCACGCAAGTACTGCACTGGCCACATCAGTACCTTCTGTAAGGTTGTTTTCACTGTCTGGGCATGTTGTACAAAAGAAGCGAGCTTCCCTGTTGTCTGAAAATGTCAACAGGCTTGTCTGTTTGAGTAATTGGCTCAAAGCAAAGAAGTAGTAGGCTTACCTTTTATTGCTAACCGTTACTGTTCATTCTTTCTGAAATAAGAGGCTGGGTTGATGAGCCTCTGGTGA
Source organism: Sander lucioperca (assembly GCF_008315115.2). NCBI lineage: Eukaryota > Metazoa > Chordata > Actinopteri > Perciformes > Percidae > Sander > Sander lucioperca. Next base: position 25,887,415 of record NC_050180.1, read on the forward strand.
ATAAAGAGCAGTAGCCTGACTGCTATGTTCAAAGCAAACTTGAGAAAAAGAAAGTATTAAGCCATGGTTTAACTGCACTATAGGCTGAGTCCTAGTTTACCTTACATGTGCACTTTTGCATTTTATTTTGTATCGCCCTGTTTTGATCCCTCAGAAAGTTCTGTTGAAGGGGCTTTTTGTGTGACAAAGTATTTTTTTCACCCTTTTTATTGATAGACAGTGTTACATTGTGTGAGAGATTATTTGTCTCCAAGTGTGAATGTTAGTGTGAAATTGAACACTACAGTATGCCAGTGTTGTTTTCAATAAAAAAACATTTGCACAAAGCAAGCCGATCCACTTTTCCATGTTGATAAGAGCATTAAAATGAGAAAAAAATAATCGGAAATATAAGAAATCAAGGGACATTTAGAATAGATAAAAATGTGTGATTAATTGCGAGTTAACTACGACATTAATGCGATTAATTGCGATTAAATATTTTAATCGTTTGACAGCACTAATAACAATACTGACTAAACATTACTAAACCATAACTTAACAGGTATTAATGCTCTTTGGTATCCTTATTGTAAAGTTGAGAACATTTGCACCTTAACTAACACTTGATTAATGTATAACAATACTGAATAAACATTACTAAACCATAACTTAACATGTATTAATGCTCTATGGTATCGTATTGTAAAGTTGAGAACATATGCACCTTAACTAACACTTAATTAATTTATAACAATACTTAATAAGCATTACTAAACCATAACTAGGTCATATGAGACACAGCCGTCTTCTAACCGTATACAAACTGGGAACTATATTCTCAGAAAGGCGAAGCACTGCTACTTCTGCTACTTGGGTGGAGTGATTTGCTAGCAGCACCTGAAGCCCTGTGGTGAGGAGCAGAGAGTTCGCCTGTAGTTCGCTCAGAGTTGGAGTAATAGAGTCAACAATTACTAGATAGTAAAAACATAGTGATCTTGTTATTTGTACACCCTGTGACTATACAAATCACAACATGTAAACAGGAACACGTTGGCGTTATTTTGTCACTTATTCGGAGCAGTAGGCTAGTTGGAACCGGTTACCTCCAGGATCTGTGCTAGGCCTAGATAGCGCTGGGGGCATCAGACAGTTATAACACGCACAGAGATGAGAAGGGTATGTGTCGACTTTTCTAACTCCGGGGGTTACGGCGAATAAGCTAAAGTCACAATAAGTCAGCGTGTTCCTTTACCTAACACTTGATAAATGCATAAGAGTGCTGAATAAGCATTACTAAACAATGATTCATAGTTTATTAATGCTCTTTGACTTAAAGATTCACACAGCTTTTAAACATTAGTGAAACATTGTCAATGTGAAATAAAATCTTCGTGATAATGTTCTGTTATGCACACATATTCAAATTGTAAACAAGGTTTTCATTTGATTCTGAGTTTGACTCAGTCAGTTTTGTTCTTTCTCTCCACTGAAGACTCAGAGCTATAACAGTGTGAGTCCTGTATGGAGATTACACTGGACATTTTCCCCCTCTTGTGATCTTCACTGTCATGTCTTCTGGATAGTTTTCCTCTCTTGAAACCTAACAAACCAAGTGGGATATATCAATGTCTTTTAAATGCATGCAAAAGCTACTGATGCAAGGACTGATCGTTCACTAGATCAATTACACATGTTGTACACTCAAATGACAACAAAAGATGATAGGGTAGCCTTAATGGTACACACTCTACCTAGTGAGTGGTGAGCTACCTTGATGATCATGATTATCCATTATCTAGATTGTGTCCAGAATATTAATGCATTGATGCATCTGACAGCCAGCAATCACAGCATTCAAATGTTTGTTTACATAAATCACAGTATACTATGAACCATAAATAATCATTATCATAGTGTAGATGGTCTGGCTCTCTTTAACTAATGGTTCACAAAGACTTAATTTTTCCTTTGCAGTTTCAAACATGCCTTGAACACACTGCATCTAACCACTGTAAGAGCTGAGAAAACAAAGAAAACTAAATACTTTTAGTTTAAATATATCCATACTGTCACAGTCTCTTAGATCCAGAACCCAAATGCAGACAAAAGTAAGTGGAATATTGGTTACACAGGTAATGTCAAAAGGTGAGTCCAGGTGGTGAGGGCGGAGGGTGGAGGTGAGTGGGTAGGAGTGGAGGAGCTGGAAAACAGGAATCCTGGTGGTAAGACAAGGTTGGAGTGTCAGGTTGTCTGGCAGAGGTGGAGAGGTTTTCCTGGGTGAAACTGCAGACAAAGGAAAAGAAATTAGTCCAGAACAAACAGAGCAAACTCAGTAGCAAAGCAAACTATCAAAAGGTAAAGCTGATACGCGAGCAAACATACTGGTAAGCCTAACGATCCGGCAGGGAATGGATGTCAGGTCACAGCTTTTATGGTGTGTTCAGGACCGGGTGTGCAGATTGCTGATGAGCCACAGGTGAGAGTAATTAATGCTGATTCAGGTTCTTCCACCTTGCCCTCATTGCCAGGCAGCAGGAACAGTTCCCTGTCTGACAGTTCAGGAAAGTCAGACAGGGAAACAGACTCAAAGAGGAGGGGTTGTGACAGTACCCCCCCTCCGACGGACGCCTCCGGGCGGACCACCCAGAGCACCAGGATGGAGACTCATACAGCAGGTCGGGGTCCAGGACCTGACACTGGGGTATCCAGCATCTCTCTTCAGGGCCATAGTCCTCCCAGTCCACGAGATACTGGAAATCCTGACCACGCCGACGGGAGTCCATGATCCGACGCACCGTGTAGACCGGGCCACCACCGATCATCCGAGGAAGAGGAGGAGGGGGTAGCAGGGGACTGAGGAGGACAGGTTTGAGACAGGAGACATGAAAGACAGGATGAACTCTAAGGGACTTAGGTAGTTTCAACCAAACCACTGCAGGATTGATGACCTTCTCCACCACGAATGGGCCGATGTACTTAGGGTTCAGCTTCCTAGACTCCGTCCGCTGTGGAAGATCCCGGGTCGCCAGCCAGACCTTGTCCCCCACAGAATACGAGGGTGCAGGGGAACGGTGACGGTTGGCTTGGTGCAGATACCGGTCAGACACTCTCAGGAGGTTAGGGGAACAAGGGGGGTTGGTAGCCATAAAGACACTGAAAGGCGGACATCCCAGTGGCGGATGTCGGGAGTGTGTTGTGAGCATATTCCACCCAAGGCAACTGAGAGGACCAGGAGGCGGGATTAGAGGAGGCCAGACAGCGAAGCGTTGACTCCATCTTCTGGTTGGCCCTTTCAGCTTGGCCGCTAGATTGGGGGTGGAATCCTGATGTGAGGCTGACAGTAGCACCCATGGCAAGACAAAAAGCTTTCCAGACAGCCAAGGTGAATTGGGGACCACAATGTCCATGGATTCTAAAAACTTCCCTGACCAGGATTGCCGCAGTCTCGGTTGCAGTAGGTAGTTTAGGGAGGGGCAGGAAGTGTGCAAATTTACTGAATCTGTCCACCACCGTCAGAATAACCACGCGTGCTGAGCCAGGTGAGACCAGGGCCGCCGGGGAATAGGCAGAGGGTGAAGCAATCCTGAACCGGGGCGATTGGTTCCCTTAATCTGCGCACAAACAGCACAGGCTGAAACAAAACACCGGGTCTCCTTACCCATGGCCAGCCACCAAAACCGTCTACGTAGTAACGCCATAGTCCGAGCCACTCCTGGGTGGCAAGCAATCTTGGATGAGTCGGGCACAAACAGACGACCGGGGGGGCCGTGACCAGGACCAGGCTGGCTGCGAAGAGCTGTCTTGACCTCTTCCTCGATCCTCCGTAGGACTGGACGATGTCCGAGGGGAGAATGGTCTCAGGCCTCGCTCCAATCTCCTCCGTCTTAGAGAAGACCCTGGACAGAGCGTCAGCTTTGCCATTCCGCGAGCCTGGACGAAAGGTGAGAGAGAAGTTAAAGTGTCCAAAAAATAAGGCCCACCTGGCTTGACGGGAGTTGAGGCATCTGGCAGCTGCACGTATGCAAGGTTCTTGTGGTCAGTCCAAATGATGAACGGCTGAACAGCCCCCTCCAGCCAGTGGCGCCACTCCTCCAAGGCGAGTTTGACGGCGAGTAGCTCCCGGTTCCCCACGTCGTCGTTCCTTTCAGCTGGTGGGAGGCGGTGTGAAAGGAAAGCACGTGGATGAAGCTTATCATCAGTAGAGCTGCGCTGGGACAGGATGGCGCCAACCCCCACATCTGAAGTGTCCACTTCCACAACGAACTGACGGGAGGAGTCTGGCTGTGTGAGGATGGAAGCATTAGTGAACCAGTTCTTTAATTATATTTATTATAGCTGATGATGTCTCAGAAATCATCAGCTATGCTAACAAACTGAATGAAATCAAGTTTACATAGGTTTACATTTACCTTCTTGGTAGAGTCCAGTTTCAAGATTCGAGAACGTTAAAGTGATGACACCCTTCGACTTGTCAAGGTGACTGAGAATGTCGTTGGCATGAATCTCAAACTACTGGGCCAGGGGCAGGGGACTGAAGGGTGGTGGCGGCTGATACACAGCTTCAGACTGGGTGAGGACACAGGACTTTTTGTGGACCTCACAATCAGTGAGGTAGTCGATGGTCCGCCTAGCCCACTCCTCACTGTGTATCACCTGCAAGGCTTGCTGTAAATAGCTTGAGCTGTTCTTGGGCGCAACATCGCAACACAGCTCCTGTCCAGTGCGAAATGGGTTGTGAGGACAGCTGGGAATCATGTATTTGCTGCACCTTGGATAGTCTCCACCCACCAGGTAATACTTTGAATCAAGGTCAATTACCTCCCTGACTTTAGTGTAAATGCCAGAATGGTGCATCTTCCTATTACACTGGGTGCATTTCAGAGGGATACCCCACATCCGCATTGGAGCCCACAGGAACATCCGCTGGCGAAAATAATTGTGGATCAGGAGGTGAGATGGATTTGGTGGGGCTGGGGGGATGAAACCAGTTCTGAGACAGGTTTTGTTTCATCCAGTACTATCATATAAGATGTGGGCGATCCACTCCTGGTCAGCTGGCTGGATGACTCTGGTGAACTGCTTTGGTAGAAAACTCACCCAGTTTACCTCAGGAGGCTGCAGAGTGAGTGGGTGTTGTGGTGGTGCTGGTGTCCCTAACCCTAACCCAGCAAAAAACGTAGGAAATATGATCCTGAGTACTTAAAGTTAGGTTTCACCTGCTTCGGCGTCACATTGAAACTAAGCACACAAGTTTAGTGAACAAACCAGTTGAGTTTTTTGAGAGGAAGCGTGATGATTTGCAGTCACAAAAAAGCATAATACAGTCGTTTGGCACTATTAACATGAAGGCTACAGAAGCATCTTATCGTGTCGCGCTACGTATAGCGAAGGCAGGCAAGCCCGATAACATCGGGGAAACATTGCTGCTCCCTGCAGCTAGAGATATGTGTACAGTGATGATGGGAGAAGCAGCTGCTGCTAAACTTGACGCGATCCCTATCTCTGACAGTACCATCCAGCGACGAATGTCAGACATGGCTTGTGATGTCGAAGAGCAGGTCCTGGACGCTGTTCGTGAAAGCCCCTTTCACGCCATTCAGCTGGATGAGTCCACTGACGTCTCACACTGTGCTCAATTGATGGTGGACGTTCGGTTTATCAAAGAGCTCAGTGTACAGGAAGATCTTTTGTTTTGCGTTCCTCTACCCGCCCGTACAACAGCTGATGGACTTTTCAAGGCCTTGAATAACTTTTACCAGGCTAATGGCCTTGACTGGGGCCGGTGTTGTGGGATATGCACTGATGGGGCAAGAGCAATGACTGGCCGTCACAGCGGTCTCGTAAAACAGGTGCAGGCAGTTGCCCCTGCGGCTGTCTGGAAGCACTGCATTATCCATCGTCAGGCTTTAGCAACAAAAAGGATGCCCCAAGAATTGTGGGCCCCGGGTTCAAGCCCCAGCATCTCCAACAGGTATTATGGTACAGTCATAGAGATGCGAAAGATATTACACTGACAGAGGCAATGAAAGAATGCAAGAACTATTATAATGGCAACAAAGTGCAATATTAACTTATCAAGCGTCTAACATCTCTGTGCACACCTTAACCATGTCCTGCTTTACTCAGCAATTGAGAAGGATCCGATCATTTGAGCAAATTTGTCTAGCAATGTTGTGGGTTGTCGTGACCTCCTTGCATTAATGGCCAACAATGCAAAAATCACAGTAAATTTTCCCAGAAGCCCCAAACTTCGTGCTTCAAAATTGTAATCATGTTTTCCTAGAAAATTCCTTAAATAACTTTTATTATTAAGTTATTTGCCCAACCAGGTATGATAAAACATTAGATCTCTGTTATGTTACAAATAAGGGATCATATCAATCAATCAAGCGGCCTCCACTAGGATCCGCAGACACAGGCAGTGCACTGCGATTTGCATTTTGCCCCTGTCTGGGTTTTCTAACCAATTGAGAAGGTTATGAACATTCGTGCAAATTGGTATAACATCACATTTCGCGTTGTCGTGGCCGAGTGGTTAAGGCGATGGACTAGAAATCCATTGGGGTCTCCTCGCGCAGGTAGGCACGCGAAAGGCACATTTTAACGGTGGTAGCAAACCAATGACACAATCATGTTATACCAAATCGCAGATGTTCCTTCATGAACAATATTGTATTAATTCATAGGTACTTGAAGCCACCCGTCTCCACCAATGCATCTCTTAGCATTCATTTTCAGTCTCAATGCCCAGATGTGTTGCGAGAATTGCAGTGAATGCTTTTTTGTCCAGCGATGGTGGTATAGTGGTGAGCATAGCTGCCTTCCAAGCAGTTGACCTGGGTTCGATTCCCAGCCATCGCAGTCAATTTCTTCCTGTGATTTTATACTGTCGCATGCTTTATTTGTCAAGAAGTAAGCAGAAAGGTAACAAATGTGCAACTTATCCACTATGATTGACGGCATAGCAACGCAAGCATTTTGCCCAGGTTTGATTTCCAGCCACCGCAGTTGCATTTACAGGTTTTAAACTCACATACAACATTGACATTACATGTTTTACCCATGTTACTTCTTTTATTCTGGGATCTCAGAAAAAAGTCCAAAAAATCTGAAAACCTTCAGGGGATGTAGCTCAGTGGTAGAGCGCGTGCTTTGCATGTATGAGGCCCCGGGTCCAATCCCCGGCATCTCCAGCAGGTATGATGGTACAGTCTGTAATTCAGATTAAAAATATATTACACTGTCAAAGGAAATGAAAGAATGCACCAAGTACTACAAAG
>NC_050180.1:25899676-25917176 GCF_008315115.2 Sander lucioperca
AAGTGCAATATTAACTTATCAAGCGTCTAACATCTCTGTGCACACCTTAACCATGTCCTGCTTTACTCAGCAATTGAGAAGGATCCGATCATTTGAGCAAATTTGTCTAGCAGTGTTGTGGGTTGTCGTGACCTCCTTGCATTAATGGCCAACAATGCAAAAATCACAGTCAATTTTCCCAGAAGCCCCAAACTTCGTGCTTCAAAATTGTAATCATGTTTTCCTAGAAAATTCCTTAAATAACTTTTATTATTAAGTTATTTGCCCAACCAGGTATGATAAAACATTAGATCTCTGTTATGTTACAAATAAGGGATCATATCAATCAATCAAGCGGCCTCCACTAGGATCCGCAGACACAGGCAGTGCACTGCGATTTGCATTTTGCCCCTGTCTGGGTTTTCTAACCAATTGAGAAGGTTATGAACATTCGTGCAAATTGGTATAACATCACATTTCGCGTTGTCGTGGCCGAGTGGTTAAGGCGATGGACTAGAAATCCATTGGGGTCTCCTCGCGCAGGTAGGCACGCGAAAGGCACATTTTAACGGTGGTAGCAAACCAATGACACAATCATTTTATACCAAATCGCAGATGTTCCTTCATGAACAATATTGTATTAATTCATAGGTACTTGAAGCCACCCGTCTCCACCAATGCATCTCTTAGCATTCATTTTCAGTCTCAATGCCCAGATGTGTTGCGAGAATTGCAGTGAATGCTTTTTGGTCCAGCGATGGTGGTATAGTGGTGAGCATAGCTGCCTTCCAAGCAGTTGACCTGGGTTCGATTCCCAGCCATCGCAGTCAATTTCTTCCTGTGATTTTATACTGTCGCATGCTTTATTTGTCAAGAAGTAAGCAGAAAGGTAACAAATGTGCAACTTATCCACTATGATTGACGGCATAGCAACGCAAGCATTTTGCCCAGGTTTGATTTCCAGCCACCGCAGTTGCATTTACAGGTTTTAAACTCATATACAACATTGACGTTACATGTTTTACCCAAGTTTCTTCTTTTATTCTGGGATCTCAGAAAAAAGTCCAAAAAATCTGAAAAACTTCAGGGGATGTAGCTCAGTGGTAGAGCGCATGCTTTGCATGTATGAGGCCCCGGGTTCAATCCCCGGCATCTCCAGCAGGTATGATGGTACAGTCTGTAATTCAGATTAAAAATATGTTACACTGTCAAAGGAAATGAAAGAATGCACCAAGTACTACAAAGGCAGCAAAGTGTCTTAACATCTCTGTGCACTTTACCCATGTCCAAACCAATGACGCATCGTGTTATACCAAATCGCAGATGTTCCTTCATGAAGAATATTGTATTAATTCATAGGTACTTGAAGCCACCTGTCTCCACCAATGCATCTCTTAGCATTCATTTTCAGTCTCAATGCCCAGATGTGTTGCGAGAATTGCAGTGAATGTTTTTTGCTCCAGCGATGGTGGATAGTGGTGAGCATAGCTGCCTTCCAAGCAGTTGACCTGGGTTTGATTCCCAGCCATCGCAGTCAATTTCTTCCTATGATTTTATACTGTCGCATGCTTTATTTGTCAAGAAGTAAGCAGAAAGGTAACAAATGTGCTACTTATCCACTATGATTGACAGCATAGCAACGCAAGCATTTTGCCCAGGTTTGATTTCCAGCCACCGCAGTTGCATTTACAGGTTTTAAACTCATATACAACATTGACGTTACATGTTTTACCCAAGTTTCTTCTTTTATTCTGGGATCTCAGAAAAAAGTCCAAAAAATCTAAAAACCTTCAGGGGATGTAGCTCAGTGGTAGAGCGCATGCTTTGCATGTATGAGGCCCCGGATTCAATCCCCGGCATCTCCAGCAGGTATTATGGTACAGTCATAGAGATGCGAAAGATATTACACTGACAGAGGCAACGAAAGAATGCAAGAACTATTATAATGGCAACAAAGTGCAATATTAACTTATCAAGCGTCTAACATCTCTGTGCACACCTTAACCATGTCCTGCTTTACTCAGCAATTGAGAAGGATCCGATCATTTGAGCAAATTTGTCTAGCAGTGTTGTGGGTTGTCGTGACCTCCTTGCATTAATGGCCAACAATGCAAAAATCACAGTCAATTTTCCCAGAAGCCCCAAACTTCGTGCTTCAAAATTGTAATCATGTTTTCCTAGAAAATTCCTTAAATAACTTTTATTATTAAGTTATTTGCCCAACCAGGTATGATAAAACATTAGATCTCTGTTATGTTACAAATAAGGGATCATATCAATCAATCAAGCGGCCTCCACTAGGATCCGCAGACACAGGCAGTGCACTGCGATTTGCATTTTGCCCCTGTCTGGGTTTTCTAACCAATTGAGAAGGTTATGAACATTCGTGCAAATTGGTATAACATCACATTTCGCGTTGTCGTGGCCGAGTGGTTAAGGCGATGGACTAGAAATCCATTGGGGTCTCCTCGCGCAGGTAGGCACGCGAAAGGCACATTTTAACGGTGGTAGCAAACCAATGACACAATCATTTTATACCAAATCGCAGATGTTCCTTCATGAACAATATTGTATTAATTCATAGGTACTTGAAGCCACCCGTCTCCACCAATGCATCTCTTAGCATTCATTTTCAGTCTCAATGCCCAGATGTGTTGCGAGAATTGCAGTGAATGCTTTTTGGTCCAGCGATGGTGGTATAGTGGTGAGCATAGCTGCCTTCCAAGCAGTTGACCTGGGTTCGATTCCCAGCCATCGCAGTCAATTTCTTCCTGTGATTTTATACTGTCGCATGCTTTATTTGTCAAGAAGTAAGCAGAAAGGTAACAAATGTGCAACTTATCCACTATGATTGACGGCATAGCAACGCAAGCATTTTGCCCAGGTTTGATTTCCAGCCACCGCAGTTGCATTTACAGGTTTTAAACTCATATACAACATTGACGTTACATATTTTACCCAAGTTTCTTCTTTTATTCTGGGATCTCAGAAAAAAGTCCAAAAAATCTAAAAAACTTCAGGGGATGTAGCTCAGTGGTAGAGCGCATGCTTTGCATGTATGAGGCCCTGGGTTCAATCCCCGGCATCTCCAGCAGGTATGATGGTACAGTCTGTAATTCAGATTAAAAATATGTTACACTGTCAAAGGAAATGAAAGAATGCACCAAGTACTACAAAGGCAGCAAAGTGTCTTAACATCTCTGTGCACTTTACCCATGTCCAAACCAATGACGCGTCGTGTTATACCAAATCGCAGATGTTACTTCATGAATAATATTGTATTAATTCATAGGTACTTGAAGCCACCTGTCTCCACCAATGCATCTCTTAGCATTCCTTTTCAGTCTCAATGCCCAGATGTGTTGCGAGAATTGCAGTGAATGTTTTTTGCTCCAGCGATGGTGGAATAGTGGTGAGCATAGCTGCCTTCCAAGCAGTTGACCTGGGTTTAATTCCCAGCCATCGCAGTCAATTTCTTCCTATGATTTTATACTGTCGCATGCTTTATTTGTCAAGAAGTAAGCAGAAAGGTAACAAATGTGCTACTTATCCACTATGATTGACAGCATAGCAACGCAAGCATTTTGCCCAGGTTTGATTTCCAGCCACCGCAGTTGCATTTACAGGTTTTAAACTCATATACAACATTGACGTTACATGTTTTACCCAAGTTTCTTCTTTTATTCTGGGATCTCAGAAAAAAGTCCAAAAAATCTAAAAACCTTCAGGGGATGTAGCTCAGTGGTAGAGCGCATGCTTTGCATGTATGAGGCCCCGGATTCAATCCCCGGCATCTCCAGCAGGTATTATGGTACAGTCATAGAGATGCGAAAGATATTACACTGACAGAGGCAACGAAAGAATGCAAGAACTATTATAATGGCAACAAAGTGCAATATTAACTTATCAAGCGTCTAACATCTCTGTGCACACCTTAACCATGTCCTGCTTTACTCAGCAATTGAGAAGGATCCGATCATTTGAGCAAATTTGTCTAGCAGTGTTGTGGGTTGTCGTGACCTCCTTGCATTAATGGCCAACAATGCAAAAATCACAGTCAATTTTCCCAGAAGCCCCAAACTTCGTGCTTCAAAATTGTAATCATGTTTTCCTAGAAAATTCCTTAAATAACTTTTATTATTAAGTTATTTGCCCAACCAGGTATGATAAAACATTAGATCTCTGTTATGTTACAAATAAGGGATCATATCAATCAATCAAGCGGCCTCCACTAGGATCCGCAGACACAGGCAGTGCACTGCGATTTGCATTTTGCCCCTGTCTGGGTTTTCTAACCAATTGAGAAGGTTATGAACATTCGTGCAAATTGGTATAACATCACATTTCGCGTTGTCGTGGCCGAGTGGTTAAGGCGATGGACTAGAAATCCATTGGGGTCTCCTCGCGCAGGTAGGCACGCGAAAGGCACATTTTAACGGTGGTAGCAAACCAATGACACAATCATTTTATACCAAATCGCAGATGTTCCTTCATGAACAATATTGTATTAATTCATAGGTACTTGAAGCCACCCGTCTCCACCAATGCATCTCTTAGCATTCATTTTCAGTCTCAATGCCCAGATGTGTTGCGAGAATTGCAGTGAATGCTTTTTGGTCCAGCGATGGTGGTATAGTGGTGAGCATAGCTGCCTTCCAAGCAGTTGACCTGGGTTCGATTCCCAGCCATCGCAGTCAATTTCTTCCTGTGATTTTATACTGTCGCATGCTTTATTTGTCAAGAAGTAAGCAGAAAGGTAACAAATGTGCAACTTATCCACTATGATTGACGGCATAGCAACGCAAGCATTTTGCCCAGGTTTGATTTCCAGCCACCGCAGTTGCATTTACAGGTTTTAAACTCATATACAACATTGACGTTACATGTTTTACCCAAGTTTCTTCTTTTATTCTGGGATCTCAGAAAAAAGTCCAAAAAATCTGAAAAACTTCAGGGGATGTAGCTCAGTGGTAGAGCGCATGCTTTGCATGTATGAGGCCCCGGGTTCAATCCCCGGCATCTCCAGCAGGTATGATGGTACAGTCTGTAATTCAGATTAAAAATATGTTACACTGTCAAAGGAAATGAAAGAATGCACCAAGTAGTACAAAGGCAGCAAAGTGTCTTAACATCTCTGTGCACTTTACCCATGTCCAAACCAATGACGCATCATGTTATACCAAATCGCAGATGTTCCTTCATGAAGAATATTGTATTAATTCATAGGTACTTGAAGCCACCTGTCTCCACCAATGCATCTCTTAGCATTCATTTTCAGTCTCAATGCCCAGATGTGTTGCGAGAATTGCAGTGAATGTTTTTTGCTCCAGCGATGGTGGTATAGTGGTGAGCATAGCTGCCTTCCAAGCAGTTGACCTGGGTTTGATTCCCAGCCATCGCAGTCAATTTCTTCCTATGATTTTATACTGTCGCATGCTTTATTTGTCAAGAAGTAAGCAGAAAGGTAACAAATGTGCTACTTATCCACTATGATTGACAGCATAGCAACGCAAGCATTTTGCCCAGGTTTGATTTCCAGCCACCGCAGTTGCATTTACAGGTTTTAAACTCATATACAACATTGACGTTACATGTTTTACCCAAGTTTCTTCTTTTATTCTGGGATCTCAGAAAAAAGTCCAAAAAATCTAAAAACCTTCAGGGGATGTAGCTCAGTGGTAGAGCGCATGCTTTGCATGTATGAGGCCCCGGATTCAATCCCCGGCATCTCCAGCAGGTATTATGGTACAGTCATAGAGATGCGAAAGATATTACACTGACAGAGGCAACGAAAGAATGCAAGAACTATTATAATGGCAACAAAGTGCAATATTAACTTATCAAGCGTCTAACATCTCTGTGCACACCTTAACCATGTCCTGCTTTACTCAGCAATTGAGAAGGATCCGATCATTTGAGCAAATTTGTCTAGCAGTGTTGTGGGTTGTCGTGACCTCCTTGCATTAATGGCCAACAATGCAAAAATCACAGTCAATTTTCCCAGAAGCCCCAAACTTCGTGCTTCAAAATTGTAATCATGTTTTCCTAGAAAATTCCTTAAATAACTTTTATTATTAAGTTATTTGCCCAACCAGGTATGATAAAACATTAGATCTCTGTTATGTTACAAATAAGGGATCATATCAATCAATCAAGCGGCCTCCACTAGGATCCGCAGACACAGGCAGTGCACTGCGATTTGCATTTTGCCCCTGTCTGGGTTTTCTAACCAATTGAGAAGGTTATGAACATTCGTGCAAATTGGTATAACATCACATTTCGCGTTGTCGTGGCCGAGTGGTTAAGGCGATGGACTAGAAATCCATTGGGGTCTCCTCGCGCAGGTAGGCACGCGAAAGGCACATTTTAACGGTGGTAGCAAACCAATGACACAATCATTTTATACCAAATCGCAGATGTTCCTTCATGAACAATATTGTATTAATTCATAGGTACTTGAAGCCACCCGTCTCCACCAATGCATCTCTTAGCATTCATTTTCAGTCTCAATGCCCAGATGTGTTGCGAGAATTGCAGTGAATGCTTTTTGGTCCAGCGATGGTGGTATAGTGGTGAGCATAGCTGCCTTCCAAGCAGTTGACCTGGGTTCGATTCCCAGCCATCGCAGTCAATTTCTTCCTGTGATTTTATACTGTCGCATGCTTTATTTGTCAAGAAGTAAGCAGAAAGGTAACAAATGTGCAACTTATCCACTATGATTGACGGCATAGCAACGCAAGCATTTTGCCCAGGTTTGATTTCCAGCCACCGCAGTTGCATTTACAGGTTTTAAACTCATATACAACATTGACGTTACATGTTTTACCCAAGTTTCTTCTTTTATTCTGGGATCTCAGAAAAAAGTCCAAAAAATCTGAAAAACTTCAGGGGATGTAGCTCAGTGGTAGAGCGCATGCTTTGCATGTATGAGGCCCCGGGTTCAATCCCCGGCATCTCCAGCAGGTATGATGGTACAGTCTGTAATTCAGATTAAAAATATGTTACACTGTCAAAGGAAATGAAAGAATGCACCAAGTACTACAAAGGCAGCAAAGTGTCTTAACATCTCTGTGCACTTTACCCATGTCCAAACCAATGACGCATCATGTTATACCAAATCGCAGATGTTCCTTCATGAAGAATATTGTATTAATTCATAGGTACTTGAAGCCACCTGTCTCCACCAATGCATCTCTTAGCATTCATTTTCAGTCTCAATGCCCAGATGTGTTGCGAGAATTGCAGTGAATGTTTTTTGCTCCAGCGATGGTGGTATAGTGGTGAGCATAGCTGCCTTCCAAGCAGTTGACCTGGGTTTGATTCCCAGCCATCGCAGTCAATTTCTTCCTATGATTTTATACTGTCGCATGCTTTATTTGTCAAGAAGTAAGCAGAAAGGTAACAAATGTGCTACTTATCCACTATGATTGACAGCATAGCAACGCAAGCATTTTGCCCAGGTTTGATTTCCAGCCACCGCAGTTGCATTTACAGGTTTTAAACTCATATACAACATTGACGTTACATGTTTTACCCAAGTTTCTTCTTTTATTCTGGGATCTCAGAAAAAAGTCCAAAAAATCTAAAAACCTTCAGGGGATGTAGCTCAGTGGTAGAGCGCATGCTTTGCATGTATGAGGCCCCGGATTCAATCCCCGGCATCTCCAGCAGGTATTATGGTACAGTCATAGAGATGCGAAAGATATTACACTGACAGAGGCAACGAAAGAATGCAAGAACTATTATAATGGCAACAAAGTGCAATATTAACTTATCAAGCGTCTAACATCTCTGTGCACACCTTAACCATGTCCTGCTTTACTCAGCAATTGAGAAGGATCCGATCATTTGAGCAAATTTGTCTAGCAGTGTTGTGGGTTGTCGTGACCTCCTTGCATTAATGGCCAACAATGCAAAAATCACAGTCAATTTTCCCAGAAGCCCCAAACTTCGTGCTTCAAAATTGTAATCATGTTTTCCTAGAAAATTCCTTAAATAACTTTTATTATTAAGTTATTTGCCCAACCAGGTATGATAAAACATTAGATCTCTGTTATGTTACAAATAAGGGATCATATCAATCAATCAAGCGGCCTCCACTAGGATCCGCAGACACAGGCAGTGCACTGCGATTTGCATTTTGCCCCTGTCTGGGTTTTCTAACCAATTGAGAAGGTTATGAACATTCGTGCAAATTGGTATAACATCACATTTCGCGTTGTCGTGGCCGAGTGGTTAAGGCGATGGACTAGAAATCCATTGGGGTCTCCTCGCGCAGGTAGGCACGCGAAAGGCACATTTTAACGGTGGTAGCAAACCAATGACACAATCATTTTATACCAAATCGCAGATGTTCCTTCATGAACAATATTGTATTAATTCATAGGTACTTGAAGCCACCCGTCTCCACCAATGCATCTCTTAGCATTCATTTTCAGTCTCAATGCCCAGATGTGTTGCGAGAATTGCAGTGAATGCTTTTTGGTCCAGCGATGGTGGTATAGTGGTGAGCATAGCTGCCTTCCAAGCAGTTGACCTGGGTTCGATTCCCAGCCATCGCAGTCAATTTCTTCCTGTGATTTTATACTGTCGCATGCTTTATTTGTCAAGAAGTAAGCAGAAAGGTAACAAATGTGCAACTTATCCACTATGATTGACGGCATAGCAACGCAAGCATTTTGCCCAGGTTTGATTTCCAGCCACCGCAGTTGCATTTACAGGTTTTAAACTCATATACAACATTGACGTTACATGTTTTACCCAAGTTTCTTCTTTTATTCTGGGATCTCAGAAAAAAGTCCAAAAAATCTAAAAAACTTCAGGGGATGTAGCTCAGTGGTAGAGCGCATGCTTTGCATGTATGAGGCCCTGGGTTCAATCCCCGGCATCTCCAGCAGGTATGATGGTACAGTCTGTAATTAAGATTAAAAATATGTTACACTGTCAAAGGAAATGAAAGAATGCACCAAGTACTACAAAGGCAGCAAAGTGTCTTAACATCTCTGTGCACTTTACCCATGTCCAAACCAATGACGCATCATGTTATACCAAATCGCAGATGTTCCTTCATGAAGAATATTGTATTAATTCATAGGTACTTGAAGCCACCTGTCTCCACCAATGCATCTCTTAGCATTCATTTTCAGTCTCAATGCCCAGATGTGTTGCGAGAATTGCAGTGAATGCTTTTTGGTCCAGCGATGGTGGTATAGTGGTGAGCATAGCTGCCTTCCAAGCAGTTGACCTGGGTTCGATTCCCAGCCATCGCAGTCAATTTCTTCCTGTGATTTTATACTGTCGCATGCTTTATTTGTCAAGAAGTAAGCAGAAAGGTAACAAATGTGCAACTTATCCACTATGATTGACGGCATAGCAACGCAAGCATTTTGCCCAGGTTTGATTTCCAGCCACCGCAGTTGCATTTACAGGTTTTAAACTCATATACAACATTGACGTTACATGTTTTACCCAAGTTTCTTCTTTTATTCTGGGATCTCAGAAAAAAGTCCAAAAAATCTAAAAAACTTCAGGGGATGTAGCTCAGTGGTAGAGCGCATGCTTTGCATGTATGAGGCCCCGGGTTCAATCCCCGGCATCTCCAGCAGGTATGATGGTACAGTCTGTAATTAAGATTAAAAATATGTTACACTGTCAAAGGAAATGAAAGAATGCACCAAGTACTACAAAGGCAGCAAAGTGTCTTAACATCTCTGTGCACTTTACCCATGTCCAAACCAATGACGCATCATGTTATACCAAATCGCAGATGTTCCTTCATGAAGAATATTGTATTAATTCATAGGTACTTGAAGCCACCTGTCTCCACCAATGCATCTCTTAGCATTCATTTTCAGTCTCAATGCCCAGATGTGTTGCGAGAATTGCAGTGAATGTTTTTTGCTCCAGCGATGGTGGTATAGTGGTGAGCATAGCTGCCTTCCAAGCAGTTGACCTGGGTTTGATTCCCAGCCATCGCAGTCAATTTCTTCCTATGATTTTATACTGTCGCATGCTTTATTTGTCAAGAAGTAAGCAGAAAGGTAACAAATGTGCTACTTATCCACTATGATTGACAGCATAGCAACGCAAGCATTTTGCCCAGGTTTGATTTCCAGCCACCGCAGTTGCATTTACAGGTTTTAAACTCATATACAACATTGACGTTACATGTTTTACCCAAGTTTCTTCTTTTATTCTGGGATCTCAGAAAAAAGTCCAAAAAATCTAAAAACCTTCAGGGGATGTAGCTCAGTGGTAGAGCGCATGCTTTGCATGTATGAGGCCCCGGATTCAATCCCCGGCATCTCCAGCAGGTATTATGGTACAGTCATAGAGATGCGAAAGATATTACACTGACAGAGGCAACGAAAGAATGCAAGAACTATTATAATGGCAACAAAGTGCAATATTAACTTATCAAGCGTCTAACATCTCTGTGCACACCTTAACCATGTCCTGCTTTACTCAGCAATTGAGAAGGATCCGATCATTTGAGCAAATTTGTCTAGCAGTGTTGTGGGTTGTCGTGACCTCCTTGCATTAATGGCCAACAATGCAAAAATCACAGTCAATTTTCCCAGAAGCCCCAAACTTCGTGCTTCAAAATTGTAATCATGTTTTCCTAGAAAATTCCTTAAATAACTTTTATTATTAAGTTATTTGCCCAACCAGGTATGATAAAACATTAGATCTCTGTTATGTTACAAATAAGGGATCATATCAATCAATCAAGCGGCCTCCACTAGGATCCGCAGACACAGGCAGTGCACTGCGATTTGCATTTTGCCCCTGTCTGGGTTTTCTAACCAATTGAGAAGGTTATGAACATTCGTGCAAATTGGTATAACATCACATTTCGCGTTGTCGTGGCCGAGTGGTTAAGGCGATGGACTAGAAATCCATTGGGGTCTCCTCGCGCAGGTAGGCACGCGAAAGGCACATTTTAACGGTGGTAGCAAACCAATGACACAATCATTTTATACCAAATCGCAGATGTTCCTTCATGAACAATATTGTATTAATTCATAGGTACTTGAAGCCACCCGTCTCCACCAATGCATCTCTTAGCATTCATTTTCAGTCTCAATGCCCAGATGTGTTGCGAGAATTGCAGTGAATGCTTTTTGGTCCAGCGATGGTGGTATAGTGGTGAGCATAGCTGCCTTCCAAGCAGTTGACCTGGGTTCGATTCCCAGCCATCGCAGTCAATTTCTTCCTGTGATTTTATACTGTCGCATGCTTTATTTGTCAAGAAGTAAGCAGAAAGGTAACAAATGTGCAACTTATCCACTATGATTGACGGCATAGCAACGCAAGCATTTTGCCCAGGTTTGATTTCCAGCCACCGCAGTTGCATTTACAGGTTTTAAACTCATATACAACATTGACGTTACATGTTTTACCCAAGTTTCTTCTTTTATTCTGGGATCTCAGAAAAAAGTCCAAAAAATCTAAAAAACTTCAGGGGATGTAGCTCAGTGGTAGAGCGCATGCTTTGCATGTATGAGGCCCCGGGTTCAATCCCCGGCATCTCCAGCAGGTATGATGGTACAGTCTGTAATTAAGATTAAAAATATGTTACACTGTCAAAGGAAATGAAAGAATGCACCAAGTACTACAAAGGCAGCAAAGTGTCTTAACATCTCTGTGCACTTTACCCATGTCCAAACCAATGACGCATCATGTTATACCAAATCGCAGATGTTCCTTCATGAAGAATATTGTATTAATTCATAGGTACTTGAAGCCACCTGTCTCCACCAATGCATCTCTTAGCATTCATTTTCAGTCTCAATGCCCAGATGTGTTGCGAGAATTGCAGTGAATGTTTTTTGCTCCAGCGATGGTGGTATAGTGGTGAGCATAGCTGCCTTCCAAGCAGTTGACCTGGGTTCGATTCCCAGCCATCGCAGTCAATTTCTTCCTGTGATTTTATACTGTCGCATGCTTTATTTGTCAAGAAGTAAGCAGAAAGGTAACAAATGTGCTACTTATCCACTATGATTGACAGCATAGCAACGCAAGCATTTTGCCCAGGTTTGATTTCCAGCCACCGCAGTTGCATTTACAGGTTTTAAACTCATATACAACATTGACGTTACATGTTTTACCCAAGTTTCTTCTTTTATTCTGGGATCTCAGAAAAAAGTCCAAAAAATCTAAAAAACTTCAGGGGATGTAGCTCAGTGGTAGAGCGCATGCTTTGCATGTATGAGGCCCCGGGTTCAATCCCCGGCATCTCCAGCAGGTATGATGGTACAGTCTGTAATTAAGATTAAAAATATGTTACACTGTCAAAGGAAATGAAAGAATGCACCAAGTACTACAAAGGCAGCAAAGTGTCTTAACATCTCTGTGCACTTTACCCATGTCCAAACCAATGACGCATCATGTTATACCAAATCGCAGATGTTCCTTCATGAAGAATATTGTATTAATTCATAGGTACTTGAAGCCACCTGTCTCCACCAATGCATCTCTTAGCATTCATTTTCAGTCTCAATGCCCAGATGTGTTGCGAGAATTGCAGTGAATGTTTTTTGCTCCAGCGATGGTGGTATAGTGGTGAGCATAGCTGCCTTCCAAGCAGTTGACCTGGGTTTGATTCCCAGCCATCGCAGTCAATTTCTTCCTATGATTTTATACTGTCGCATGCTTTATTTGTCAAGAAGTAAGCAGAAAGGTAACAAATGTGCTACTTATCCACTATGATTGACAGCATAGCAACGCAAGCATTTTGCCCAGGTTTGATTTCCAGCCACCGCAGTTGCATTTACAGGTTTTAAACTCATATACAACATTGACGTTACATGTTTTACCCAAGTTTCTTCTTTTATTCTGGGATCTCAGAAAAAAGTCCAAAAAATCTAAAAACCTTCAGGGGATGTAGCTCAGTGGTAGAGCGCATGCTTTGCATGTATGAGGCCCCGGATTCAATCCCCGGCATCTCCAGCAGGTATTATGGTACAGTCATAGAGATGCGAAAGATATTACACTGACAGAGGCAACGAAAGAATGCAAGAACTATTATAATGGCAACAAAGTGCAATATTAACTTATCAAGCGTCTAACATCTCTGTGCACACCTTAACCATGTCCTGCTTTACTCAGCAATTGAGAAGGATCCGATCATTTGAGCAAATTTGTCTAGCAGTGTTGTGGGTTGTCGTGACCTCCTTGCATTAATGGCCAACAATGCAAAAATCACAGTCAATTTTCCCAGAAGCCCCAAACTTCGTGCTTCAAAATTGTAATCATGTTTTCCTAGAAAATTCCTTAAATAACTTTTATTATTAAGTTATTTGCCCAACCAGGTATGATAAAACATTAGATCTCTGTTATGTTACAAATAAGGGATCATATCAATCAATCAAGCGGCCTCCACTAGGATCCGCAGACACAGGCAGTGCACTGCGATTTGCATTTTGCCCCTGTCTGGGTTTTCTAACCAATTGAGAAGGTTATGAACATTCGTGCAAATTGGTATAACATCACATTTCGCGTTGTCGTGGCCGAGTGGTTAAGGCGATGGACTAGAAATCCATTGGGGTCTCCTCGCGCAGGTAGGCACGCGAAAGGCACATTTTAACGGTGGTAGCAAACCAATGACACAATCATTTTATACCAAATCGCAGATGTTCCTTCATGAACAATATTGTATTAATTCATAGGTACTTGAAGCCACCCGTCTCCACCAATGCATCTCTTAGCATTCATTTTCAGTCTCAATGCCCAGATGTGTTGCGAGAATTGCAGTGAATGCTTTTTGGTCCAGCGATGGTGGTATAGTGGTGAGCATAGCTGCCTTCCAAGCAGTTGACCTGGGTTCGATTCCCAGCCATCGCAGTCAATTTCTTCCTGTGATTTTATACTGTCGCATGCTTTATTTGTCAAGAAGTAAGCAGAAAGGTAACAAATGTGCAACTTATCCACTATGATTGACGGCATAGCAACGCAAGCATTTTGCCCAGGTTTGATTTCCAGCCACCGCAGTTGCATTTACAGGTTTTAAACTCATATACAACATTGACGTTACATGTTTTACCCAAGTTTCTTCTTTTATTCTGGGATCTCAGAAAAAAGTCCAAAAAATCTGAAAAACTTCAGCGGATGTAGCTCAGTGGTAGAGCGCATGCTTTGCATGTATGAGGCCCTGGGTTCAATCCCCGGCATCTCCAGCAGGTATGATGGTACAGTCTGTAATTAAGATTAAAAATATGTTACACTGTCAAAGGAAATGAAAGAATGCACCAAGTACTACAAAGGCAGCAAAGTGTCTTAACATCTCTGTGCACTTTACCCATGTCCAAACCAATGACGCATCATGTTATACCAAATCGCAGATGTTCCTTCATGAAGAATATTGTATTAATTCATAGGTACTTGAAGCCACCTGTCTCCACCAATGCATCTCTTAGCATTCCTTTTCAGTCTCAATGCCCAGATGTGTTGCGAGAATTGCAGTGAATGTTTTTTGCTCCAGCGATGGTGGAATAGTGGTGAGCATAGCTGCCTTCCAAGCAGTTGACCTGGGTTTAATTCCCAGCCATCGCAGTCAATTTCTTCCTATGATTTTATACTGTCGCATGCTTTATTTGTCAAGAAGTAAGCAGAAAGGTAACAAATGTGCTACTTATCCACTATGATTGACAGCATAGCAACGCAAGCATTTTGCCCAGGTTTGATTTCCAGCCACCGCAGTTGCATTTACAGGTTTTAAACTCATATACAACATTGACGTTACATGTTTTACCCAAGTTTCTTCTTTTATTCTGGGATCTCAGAAAAAAGTCCAAAAAATCTAAAAACCTTCAGGGGATGTAGCTCAGTGGTAGAGCGCATGCTTTGCATGTATGAGGCCCCGGATTCAATCCCCGGCATCTCCAGCAGGTATTATGGTACAGTCATAGAGATGCGAAAGATATTACACTGACAGAGGCAACGAAAGAATGCAAGAACTATTATAATGGCAACAAAGTGCAATATTAACTTATCAAGCGTCTAACATCTCTGTGCACACCTTAACCATGTCCTGCTTTACTCAGCAATTGAGAAGGATCCGATCATTTGAGCAAATTTGTCTAGCAGTGTTGTGGGTTGTCGTGACCTCCTTGCATTAATGGCCAACAATGCAAAAATCACAGTCAATTTTCCCAGAAGCCCCAAACTTCGTGCTTCAAAATTGTAATCATGTTTTCCTAGAAAATTCCTTAAATAACTTTTATTATTAAGTTATTTGCCCAACCAGGTATGATAAAACATTAGATCTCTGTTATGTTACAAATAAGGGATCATATCAATCAATCAAGCGGCCTCCACTAGGATCCGCAGACACAGGCAGTGCACTGCGATTTGCATTTTGCCCCTGTCTGGGTTTTCTAACCAATTGAGAAGGTTATGAACATTCGTGCAAATTGGTATAACATCACATTTCGCGTTGTCGTGGCCGAGTGGTTAAGGCGATGGACTAGAAATCCATTGGGGTCTCCTCGCGCAGGTAGGCACGCGAAAGGCACATTTTAACGGTGGTAGCAAACCAATGACACAATCATTTTATACCAAATCGCAGATGTTCCTTCATGAACAATATTGTATTAATTCATAGGTACTTGAAGCCACCCGTCTCCACCAATGCATCTCTTAGCATTCATTTTCAGTCTCAATGCCCAGATGTGTTGCGAGAATTGCAGTGAATGCTTTTTGGTCCAGCGATGGTGGTATAGTGGTGAGCATAGCTGCCTTCCAAGCAGTTGACCTGGGTTCGATTCCCAGCCATCGCAGTCAATTTCTTCCTGTGATTTTATACTGTCGCATGCTTTATTTGTCAAGAAGTAAGCAGAAAGGTAACAAATGTGCTACTTATCCACTATGATTGACGGCATAGCAACGCAAGCATTTTGCCCAGGTTTGATTTCCAGCCACCGCAGTTGCATTTACAGGTTTTAAACTCATATACAACATTGACGTTACATGTTTTACCCAAGTTTCTTCTTTTATTCTGGGATCTCAGAAAAAAGTCCAAAAAATCTAAAAACCTTCAGGGGATGTAGCTCAGTGGTAGAGCGCATGCTTTGCATGTATGAGGCCCCGGATTCAATCCCCGGCATCTCCAGCAGGTATTATGGTACAGTCATAGAGATGCGAAAGATATTACACTGACAGAGGCAACGAAAGAATGCAAGAACTATTATAATGGCAACAAAGTGCAATATTAACTTATCAAGCGTCTAACATCTCTGTGCACACCTTAACCATGTCCTGCTTTACTCAGCAATTGAGAAGGATCCAATCATTTGAGCAAATTTGTCTAGCAGTGTTGTGGGTTGTCGTGACCTCCTTGCATTAATGGCCAACAATGCAAAAATCACAGTCAATTTTCCCAGAAGCCCCAAACTTCGTGCTTCAAAATTGTAATCATGTTTTCCTAGAAAATTCCTTAAATAACTTTTATTATTAAGTTATTTGCCCAACCAGGTATGATAAAACATTAGATCTCTGTTATGTTACAAATAAGGGATCATATCAATCAATCAAGCGGCCTCCACTAGGATCCGCAGACACAGGCAGTGCACTGCGATTTGCATTTTGCCCCTGTCTGGGTTTTCTAACCAATTGAGAAGGTTATGAACATTCGTGCAAATTGGTATAACATCACATTTCGCGTTGTCGTGGCCGAGTGGTTAAGGCGATGGACTAGAAATCCATTGGGGTCTCCTCGCGCAGGTAGGCACGCGAAAGGCACATTTAACGGTGGTAGCAAACCAATGACACAATCATGTTATACCAAATCGCAGATGTTCCTTCATGAACAATATTGTATTAATTCATAGGTACTTGAAGCCACCCGTCTCCACCAATGCATCTCTTAGCATTCATTTTCAGTCTCAATGCCCAGATGTGTTGCGAGAATTGCAGTGAATGCTTTTTGGTCCAGCGATGGTGGTATAGTGGTGAGCATAGCTGCCTTCCAAGCAGTTGACCTGGGTTCGATTCCCAGCCATCGCAGTCAATTTCTTCCTGTGATTTTATACTGTCGCATGCTTTATTTGTCAAGAAGTAAGCAGAAAGGTAACAAATGTGCAACTTATCCACTATGATTGACGGCATAGCAACGCAAGCATTTTGCCCAGGTTTGATTTCCAGCCACCGCAGTTGCATTTACAGGTTTTAAACTCATATACAACATTGACGTTACATGTTTTACCCAAGTTTCTTCTTTTATTCTGGGATCTCAGAAAAAAGTCCAAAAAATCTGAAAAACTTCAGGGGATGTAGCTCAGTGGTAGAGCGCATGCTTTGCATGTATGAGGCCCCGGGTTCAATCCCCGGCATCTCCAGCAGGTATGATGGTACAGTCTGTAATTCAGATTAAAAATATGTTACACTGTCAAAGGAAATGAAAGAATGCACCAAGTAGTACAAAGGCAGCAAAGTGTCTTAACATCTCTGTGCACTTTACCCATGTCCAAACCAATGACGCATCGTGTTATACCAAATCGCAGATGTTACTTCATGAATAATA